>NW_028261384.1:37498773-37654919 GCF_051295495.1 Thamnophis sirtalis | reverse complement strand
GGAAGCTACTCCCCCACTGCAGGGAGGTGGAGCAGATTAAATGGTTCCGCCCCAGGAGCCTGATGGACCCATTGGGAATTCAGACGAAGCTTGGAGAGATCCCTGACTCCCTTGCCCACAATCCGATAGAGTCCTTGGTAGCTGCTTGGAATACAGTGGCGGCTGAGGCACTAGATCGGATTGCGCCTTTGCGGCCTCTCCATGGCAGTGGATCCAGGAGGGCACCTTGGTTTACCGAGGAACTCCGGGAGATGAAGCGCCAAAAGAGACGCCTAAAGCGACACTGGAGGGCTAGTAACTCCGAATCCAACCGAACACAACTAAGAGTCTTTATTAGGACTTATTTAGTGGCAATACGGGCGGCAAAATGTGCTCATTTTTCCGCTCTTATTGTGTCCGCAGAATCTCGCCCAGCTGCCCTGTTTAGGATAATCCACTCCCTCCTGAAAGGGAGGGACGTGGGGGAACCCTTACAGGGAAGGGCTGAGGAATTTGCTCAGTTTCTGTCGGACAAAGTCACTCAGATTCAGATGGACCTTGACTCCACTTGGACAGTACCAGCGGAGATGCCGAGGGAGGGTCTTGATCAGATTTCTTGGAGTGAGTTCCAGCTTGTCACTCCTGAGGAAGTGGACAAGGCCATGGGAGCGATGAGTGCCTCCACCTGTTTGCTGGACCCGTGCCCCTCCTGGTTGATCTTGACCAGCAGGAAGGTAACACTAGGCTGTCTCCAGAGGATCACGAACACCTCTCTGCAGGAAGGATCTTTCCCGCAACCTTTGAAGGAAGTGGTGGCAAGACCCCTCCTTAAGAAGCCTTCTCTGGACCCAGCTATCCTCAAAAACTATTGTCCAGTCTCCAATCTCTCTTTTTTAGGGAAGGTTGTTGCCTTCCAACTCCGACGGCCCTTGGATGAAGCAGATTATCTAGATCCCTTTCAGTCTGGTTTCAGGACTGGTTATTGCACCGAAACCGCCTTGGTCGCGTTGACCAATGATCTCTGGCGGGCCAGGGATAGAGGACATTCCTCTATCATGGTGCTCCTTGACCTCTCAGCGGCCTTCGATACCATCGACTATGGTATCCTTCTGCAATGGCTAGGAGAGGTGGGAGTGGGAGACACCATGTTACGGTGGTTCTCCTCTTACCTCTCAGGCAGGTCACAATCGGTGTTGGTTGGAAGACAGAGGTCGACCCCTAGGCCCCTTAAATATGGGGTGCCACAGGGCTCGGTCTTGTCCCCCCTCCTATTTAATATCTACATGAAGCCGCTGGGTGAGATCATTCGCCAGCACGGGATTAAATACCATCTATATGCGGATGATATCCAGCTGTATCTCTCTGCCCCGTGCCAACTCAGTGTAGCGGTGGAAGTGATGTGCCAGTGCCTGGAAGCTGTCAGGGCCTGGATGGGAGTGAACAAGCTTGCATTCAATCCCGACAAGACCGAGTGGCTATGGATGTTGCCCCCCAAGGATAGTCCAGGTACTCCATCTTTAAGCCTGGGGGGTGAAACCTTTCACCCCTCAGAGAGGGTCCGCAACTTGGGTGTCCTCCTGGACCCGCAGCTGACACTAGAACATCATTTGTCAGCTGTGACCAGGGAGGCTTTTGCCCAGGTTCGCCTGGTGCATCAGCTGCGGCCCTACCTGGACCGGGAGGCACTTCAAATGGTCACCCACACCCTCGTCACCTCAAGACTTGACTACTGTAATGCGCTCTACATGAGGCTGCCCCTGAAAAGCGTTCGGAGACTACAACTGGTCCAGAATGCAGCCGCGCAAGCGATATTGGGTGTACCGAGATACACCCATGTTACACCTATCCTCCGCGAGCAGCACTGGCTCCCTTTCAGTTTCTGAATGCGCTTCAAGGTGTTGGTTATCACCTTTAAAGCCCTACATGGCCTAGGACCCAGATATCTACAAGACCGTCTTCTGCCACATACCTCCCAGCGGCCGATAAGATCACACAGGATGGGCCTTCTCCAGGTTCCGTCGACCAGACAATGTCATCTGGCGGTTCCTCGGGGGAGAGCCTTCTCTGTAGCTGCCCTGGCCCTATGGAACAATCTACCCCCAGAGATCCGGACCCTTCCCACTCTCGGCCTTCCGAAAGGCCACTAAAACCTGGCTATTCTGGCAGGCCTGGGGCTGTTGACTTTGATTTTTTTTTTTTAATTTTATTTAGCATTTATAGGCCGCCCTTTTCCCTGAGGGGACTCAGGGCGGCTTACAATAATAAGGGAAGGGGAGTGAAGACAAATATAGAAAAAAAAATGTGAAATAACTAAAAAATACTAAAACACAACATTCACTCAGCATTCGGGAGGGGCAGAAGAGTTTATCCCCAGGCCTGACGGGCTAGCCAGATCTTGAGGGCTGTACGGAAGGCCTGGACTGTGGTCAGGGTACGAATCTCCACGGGGAGATTGTTCCATAGCGTCGGAGCAGCAACTGAGAAGGCTCTCCTCCGGGTAGTCGCCAGTCGGCACTGGCTGGCGGATGGAATACGGAGGAGGCCCGCTCTATGCGATCTGATGGGACGCAGGGAGGTTATTGGCAGAAGGCGGTCTCTCAAATAGTCAGATCCACTACCATGGAGCGCTTTATGGGTGGTAAGTAAGACCTTGAATTGCACCCGGAGATCCACAGGCAGCCAGCGCAGCTCGCGGAGGATAGGTGTTATGCGGGCGAACCGAGGTGCGCCCACAATCACTCACGCGGTCGCGTTCTGTACTAGCTGAAGTCTCCGGGTGCTCTTCAAGGGCAGCCCCATGTAGAGCACGTTGCAGTATTCCAGCTTAGAGATCACAAGGGCTCATGAATGAGGTCCAGCCCCACCTAGATTGAGTGCATGATTGTTTTTTTTTAAACCTGCTTTTCTTCTCTTTTTTTAACTTTTTATTCTTTTAGAGATTTATTTCTGTAAGCCGCCCAGAGTCCTTCGGGATTGGGCGGCATATAAATTCATTAAATTTGAATTTGCATGTCTCCCATATTGTGTTGGTTGACTGTTAACTGATGGCACTATTTAAGGTACCCATTTGTTCAACAGGAAGAATTTTAACAGGCAATTCTGTCTGTCTCTCTTGGCTTCTCTGTTTATGTTTGTATGTATGTGTATGTGTCTGTTGGAGTGGCGGGTTGGCTAGAGCCAGATAGTTATCAATACATTTTTATGCAGGGGGTGTGGGTTGTCTGTAGCTTTAAAAAAAATACACTTTCTTTGCATCAATCCATTCCGAAACTTGGTTTGGGGGCAAGTTGCCAAAAGAACTGAAATTCCTGGAATTGGATTAGCTGTTGTTTCAAATTCTTATGTGCAATACTTCACATTAGAAGGAATATTATATCCAGCCATTGAGGCCAGTGAGGACTATGGATACATATTCAGCTCCAACCCAATCCTTTCCTATTTTGGTTTATCCTGTTGTTTTTTTCTCTTTTCCAATAAATGAATTGTTGCATCAAACTATTCCTGTTTTTCTCTGAATGGTGAAAAATCATAATAAAGTTATTTGATGACCAAAAATGTCTTACACAAACAATGTAAGACAAAGATATCTTTAAATTTAAAGATAAATTGAGGATAATATGCCAGTTTGTCCTGAACCAGTCAGGGAGTTCTATACCGGAGGTGGTTGCAAGATTGACAGCAGACTCCACCTTCTGTCCTTGTTCTTTGCTTCCACCCACCCATCTTTTTGGTTATCCTATTGATGTATTCTAATTGTGTTCCTTTTTCAATGTTTATTTTCAGCTATTTCTGGAAGGCCAGTAAATAATGAAGGTGTTATAAAACACAAAGTTTAAGAGATTCAATTGAAAAAAACTTTATTCAAAACAAACTAAAATACAAACAGGAGATATTACAAAAAACAGACTAATCAGAATTAATCTCTGTTGAAATACAGACCAAACTCTCTCCATACGAACTTCTTACCAAGTTCCTTTAAAACCAAATGCTTTTTCCTAATTTATTTTCCTCCAGTCAAAAGATGGAGTGAAGGAAGAATTCACTTTTTACAAGGTGTAGAGTGGCTCTCCTATTTCTATCATCACCACTCTAATGGTCCCTCCTATTTGCATAATTTTATGGCAAACAATGTTGGATTTTCATGGTTTCAAACTCAGTTTCCTAGTGTCCTCCAAATTCAAGCAAGAGACTGTTACTTTACTTTTTTAGGTTTTTTTCATCCTATTCTCCTCCCCCAATTGTAGTGCCTTTATTCATATTTTATCTCTTTCCTTCTTGCTTTTCTTTTATTGGGTCTCCCTCCAAACTAAGTTTTAGTTTGATTGTGGCATAACTCTGATTACAGCTATTTTTAATTCTGAAATATTGTAATAAGTAACTTTGTATAGATAGTTCGTGGCTTATGAACATCGTGACCAGAATTTCCATTACTAAGCAAGGCAATTGTTTAGTGAATCATGTGTGTTTTGCTATCATTTTTGCCATGGTTGTTAAACAACTCCCTATACTTATTAAAGGGATTTTGGCTTCTCCTTTTGACTTTGCTTACCAGCAGTCAATTGGTAAAGTCCTAAATGGCAATCACATGATCCTTGGAGACTGCAGTCATCGTAAATATATGTGCTTGAATTTTAATCAGGTGACAGTGAGGATCTTGCAATGGTCTAAATGCAAGGACCAGGCACACCACTTTTTTCAGTGCTGTTATAACTTTGAATCTCTAAATAAATGGTTGGAAATTGAGAACTAAGTCCACACCCAAAGCCCAAAATTCCCACTTCTGTTTCAAGCTGTTCTTTTAAAAGCAAATCTCAGAATAATGCGCAGAACCAAAAAAACAACAACACCTGGTATATTTCATCCTAGCAAAACTATGTACAATTGATGATTTTTAAAAATTGTTTTGATATTTTTAATGCAAACTTGACTAAAAATCTATTTAAATTATTTATTCTATAATTTAAAAAAAACTAAAATTAATAGTTATACATTGCAAGGAAGGATTACCATACATATGATCTATTCCAAATATTCACTAGAATGGAGTCTTAGTAATAGAATAATACACTAAAGAATATTTCTTCAGAACTGAAGTACTATGGTCCCAACCCAAGGATTTTCATACATATAACTGCATCAATGGAATACCAGCCAGATTTACATTACATGATGTAGGAATTCAGTAATTATTTTTAGATTCAGTCTAGAATGGAATCAGTGCTATTGTCCTCAAAGGGATCCTAAAAATATTTAAACACATACTTTTATGTACATATATCAACTTTATGAAGCATTTTGAGAGTTGATGCTAGAAAAGGTTCAAGAAATAGTTTTATACTGCTGTCTACTTGACCAGTAAACAAATCTAAATAGCAGCAAATAAAACTTAGATCTTGATTTTATTTCTATTTATTCCATTCTCCTTTAATTCTACCTGTAATTAAAATTTCTTTTGTCAATAAAATGATAAGAGTATCCCAAGTATTTGATGTGCTCAGAAAAAAATGTTATTATTGAAAAACAACCTATAGTCACTGAGTAATTCTGTGTTGACAGCCACAGTGATCGAGGGATTCATGCAAAAAATTATTGAAGGGGAAACTCTTTGGAAAACAAAGTTTGATGACACAGTATGAAATGTCTATTTTTCCCTAATAATGTGTTTTTAATAAAATAAGCCAAGTATGATGTGTTGTAAAATAAATTATGGATCAGTGTATTCAGAAGATATTTTATTACCATATATTAAGCTTTACAAGTTTTACTGAAGCTCATTAAAAGCACTACAAAATTATAACCTTACAGAGAAGAAATTAATTGTATAACATAAAACATAGATTAAGAGGGAATGGGTAATGAAGGGAAAGAGAAAAAGTCAAGATATAAACTACAAAAGGATGCACTAATACTGATTAAAACTAGGCAATAATTTCTTTGGAATGAGGGATAGACAGGTAAGTTTTCAAGGGACGAAATCAGAATTTCATTGCTTTTAAGAGTATGATGTAGATCAAAAGTGCAACACCAATACACAGGTTTGTTGTATATAGGCACAACCTAATGAAAAAAAACAGCTGATATTATGCATAACATAAACTAACTTACAATAAGGCAGCACACAGTTTGTATTGCAACCTTGGCACTTACGTGATTGGATAATATTTGGCATAGCAGTGAAATGATACACAGAAATTTTTTGTTGTGGCTTTCCCCACATTTTTCTTTTTATATAAAAAGTATGCTATCCCTTTGAACCTTGACTTTTTAAAGTAGATTTTCTGATTGTTAACATTACCCTTGTAATGGTAATAGTAATCATATACTGTTTTTTTAAAAAAAGCAATAGAAATCATTTAGAAACAAGACCATATGATTTTTTCAGAAATAATGAAGTTACTACTGAATTAATAAATTTAGGGATGGGTTGAGCAAAGCCTCTAGTGCCTTGAGACAATATGGTTCTAAAATCATGTTTATTTATGAATGTTATTTGATTGTAGTATGCAATTAAAAAGTACTTTTAAAGCTCTTTAAAAGTTGTGCTAGTTGTTAAACTCAAAAGTTTTACAAATTACTTAACAACCTTTGCTAGAAGATCAGTATTACATACATTTTGGAAGCATTTTTTACAAATTTTCTAACTCATTTGAATCGCTTGAAACCAAGTCACCTACAGTCATGCCCTACAAAATATTCCTTGTATTCTTTTCATTAAATTTGACTGAAACAGTTATTTCATCAAAATCTGAACATACTCCTGAGGCAGTATTTCATTAAAAAAAAAAATCAAACAACACTATTCTGTAGTTTGTGATATACAGTTATGCAATATATGTTATGTGTATTGATAACAATTTAAAATTAACTTCTTTAAAGTATTTTATAATGTTATAAATGGAACTTATTATATGTTAACTACACATCATATATTGGCATTCATTTGCCTGTACATGTATATTTCCTGCCCTCACTTAAACTACTACAAAACACCAAACATTGGTGCTTACATTGCTAAAAAATCTTCAGGTTAAAAAAAATCCCTAATACTAGGAGTTTTTCTTTACATTTTAAAACAAAATTTAAAGTATCCTTTCTCTTTCAAGGATAATTTCTTTCTAAATTTGAATTAAAATAAATTTTAAATTTTATCAGGTGAACAAAGACATTTAAAGTGAATTTGCAAAATAGAAAGAGCTTTTTCTTTCAGAGTGCAATCATCAGGATGTTTAATGTCAGTGGACTCTTTTTCCACTGAAACAGAAGGAAGGAAACAGCAGCCAATCAATATGTGACACAGTGTAGAAATGTTACCTAAAGTAAAAGCTAATAGTATTTACTAATGCTATTTATGCTATTTTTAAAAAAATTAGCCATCATTAACAATTTTAATGGAATTATTTGCATAGAACAGGGTTATGCTTTAAAAAAAAAGACTTCTGAGTAAGCATTGCAACACAAGATAAGGCACATGTTGTTTTTTTCTGTAATATATGAAATTCAAAAACAATTTTTAGGAGATGAATACTCCTACAAGATGCCTGTTTTACCCTGTTCTACCTGAAGAATGCAATAAAGCAGCTAAACATAAAATAAAAAATCTTAATCTCTTACAAGAAGCCTTACCTGAAGCCCTAAAAAAAGCAGAATTATACTTAGTAGAAATAGAAAGCTAAAGTAATATCCTTCGCTTTCAAACAAACTACAGCAACAAAAGAACAGCCATAAAATGCAGACTACTAGTTTTCATAATGAATAACTTCTCCTTTCCTACAAGTGCCTTTTGAAGATAACGAAGCTACTTTGTTAGGCACTTGGGCTAACTGCAAAGAAGTAATGCAATGAAATTTGTTGTACAAAACCTAAAACTGCATTTCATCTTTTCTATCAAACTTTCCATTAAAGTGCTAGAACCTGAAGTGTAAAATAAAAGAAATGGAAAATCATAAGCAAGTACGCAATTAAACTATATGCTTTACTTGCTCTTCTGACTAGAACACCAGGTTCAAAAAAGCTTGAAATAATGTAAGAAATTTTTATGCTATTCCAGATAAGATTCTCAGAGTATCCATTTTATTTTTAAAACAATAAAACCATTTGCCTTATCTTATGCTCTAAATGTGATGCAGCAATTATATTACAGTGGTGCATACTCTCACTGACATGTGCACATTTTTAGGCTATAGAAATAGCTCCAACTTCCACATATAAATATCAAGTTTTGAATGACGTATTCTATATGCATGCATATTAAGTGCAACATCTGATTTTTATTTTCCACTTAAGAGTCTTGATCAAACTCTCTGCAGGACTTTGTTGCTGAACTACACAAAACCATTAGATGCTAAATCTGAGAATGATCTGGATTCTGTTGAATGATGAAGTGGCTGAAGATGTGTCCCAGGTTGAGTGCTGACAGCATCTAATTGCTGTAGATATTCATCTTGCAAGTTTTCATCAAGAAAAATATTCTGAAACTGGAAAACAGACAAACCTTATTCAATAGAAACCATCCAATCTATCTTAAGCTACAACCAGGTAAAAATGATATTACACCCAAAAAATAATAATGTTATTGCTTAAATAGAAAGAATTGGACTTAACTAACTGTCCTAGGTTGCACTGAAATCAATATACCATATTTTTTGGAGTATAAAACACAACTTTTTTCTCCAAAAAAGAGAGTGAAAATCTGGGTGTGTCTTATACACTGAATACATAATTTTTGGCCTCCCGAAACTCCGCCCCCTGCACATCCCATTTTTTGCAAAAATTGAGGTTTAGAGGGTTTGGGAGGCCTGCAAAGTGTTCCTGGGGGCTGGGAGGCCAAAGATGAGCAAGAAACAGGCAATTTGTTGCTCTTTTTTGCCCTCCCCAGCCCCCAGGATCACACTACAAGCCTCTCAAAGCCTCTGCATGCCCTGTTTTTTGCAAAATATGGGTGATTTTTTTGTTCATTTTTGCCCTCCCCAGCCCCCAGAAACACTTTGCAGGCCTCTCAAACTCTCTGCATGCCCCATTTTTCACAAAAAATGGGGCGTGCAGAAGGTTTGGGAGGCCCACAGATTGCTCCTGGAGGCCAGGGAGGGCAAATACGGTTTTTTCAAAAATGTACCTTTTCAAAATCTTGGTGGATCTTATACCCTGGCGCGTCTTATAGTCCGAAAAATAGGGTACATTTATTCATTATGAAAAGTTAAGTCAACCTGATTTCAAAATAGTTAATTTAGGACTGACTAATCCCTCATACCCCAGTTTTCTATTGGACAATGATTTTGTCTTATCCTCAGACCACTGTGGAAACAGCCCAATATTTTTAGTTATTCCATTATTAATAAAGAAGTATTTCTCTCTCTTTTCAATAAAAATCTTGCTTTATAAAGTATCTATGATATCATAATGATGATGATGATGTCTGGGACTATACTGGTTTGCACAGAGCTACATGATTGTGGCTTTGAAGACAAAATAGATTTGCTGTTATATTGAGGTCCAGTGGTCCATCTGTAGGCTGTTAACTGGGGAAAACAGCTACCTGACCTAAACAGAGGAAAAGATCACTCGTGAGTTATATTTCAGATTAGCTTGTTATAGATTTTTCTCAGGGTCTGACAAATATGGTACATTTCAAAAACTATATATCCTGTATATTTTATTATTTACTATTAGAGGCAGTCCATTTGGTGTATACTTCACATCATTTTGTCTATTTTATGTACTATTTCTGAGTCTTATTGGGTATGACTTGCTATTAGCTGTTTTTATCCCAGTTAGTTTCTGACTCATTTAATTGCACAAATAATGGATGAATAATATTCAGAAGATAAAACTGGAATTTTCTATATTTTGGCTTACTATAACAGTGAGCACATATAACAGTAAAAAAACTCTACAAGACTGTTTTAAAAGTGTTATTTCCATACCTTTGATGGCTGTTGTTCCAATAATACAGGATCATACTGCATTTGCTCTGACCCATTTGCCTGGGCTTCAGACACACACTGATACATTGACAAAGCACCAGCATAGCATGGCTCCGAAGTTTCTGTAACTTGCTGAGAGGTCTGCTCATAGGACTGACTTTCAGGGATTTGAAAACAGTTGAGAAAATCTAAATCAGAAGAACTTGGAAAAGTAGACAGATTAAAGTTTTCAGTGAAAAAGTCTACCTCTGTAAAATCTGGGAATTGTGACATCATGCTGGTAGGTTGCTTGTAAGGAGCATATTCCTCTCTACAGGCATATGATGCTGTACTGTCTTCAGATTTGTAAGGAAACTCCTGAGTTATTTCTTGTATGTCAGAAAAGTCAAATGGTTGTATCTGCTGTTGGGAAGGGTTAAGAGTTGTGCTGCTGAGAGAGTTCCAGTCTGTGAACATCCCATTTACCTGCATGTGCTTCATCTTTTGGCACAGTTGCTGTTGCTGTGGCAGCTGCTGTGGCAGCTGCGGTTCCATCATTGTTGGTATCTGCTGCTGATCTATTTGCTGTTGCATTAAACAAGCAGAATTCTGAAACATGGGCTCCTGTTGCTGGCAACTTGAATACAAGACATCCGTCTTATTTAAAGACTCCTGAACATAGGTCAAGATTTCATCAGTTATGTCACCATCTCTGATCTCATCCACACCAGCAAAATCATTCTTAAAAAACTCATCGTCCTGCTGAAAATTAAAGTCTACATCATCAAAGTCAGTCTCGAGCATATTCATGATACTGAACAATTCACTGTTTTTGTTATCCTGAAAAAGCCCTACATTTTCTTCGGGGACCATCAAGTTACTATCTTGAGGACAGTCAGTCAGCTCTTGTTTGAGGATGCTATTATTCCCTACTGATAAAAGAGCATCCTGCCAATTTCTGGCCATCAATTCACCTCTAGTGTCTGCAAAAAAATCCCTCTCAAGAGATATTTTATTTGAAGCAGGTGGGCAAAGATAAACTGATTCATCCTGCTGCAACATTGCTCCCAAAAGTGAATTGGGATCAACAGATTCTTTGCACAGTACAGCCTTGGGAACAGCTCCTTTTCCAATACCACTTTTAACCTTTGTCTGAGATGAATCCATTATGCCAGGCTGAGGAAATACTACTTCATACAATACAGCCTCACCTGTAGCAAACATGAAAGGCAGTTTCATATTGCGCTTTCGTAAATGCTCTGCCCCCTCTTCATCTCTGAATTGAAAAACACAGAGAGTAAAATTAATTGAATTTTAGTAGTGAAATATGTAGTGAAATATCTAGTGTGCACAGAAATAATCTAGTAGAAAATCTAGATTGTTAATAATTATAAATATATTATAATCTATTAACTTGATTATTAAAATGAGTTTGAACCTGTCTAAATGAGATAGAATAGGAGCTTACAGGATTTTATATAGAAGCTATAAATTAAGAATATATAAGAAATATAAATTAGTAAAAAATAACACTTGCAGGATGGATGGGACACATCATTAAATTGATCACTGTATAATTCTTTGCAGTCATATAAGAATTGCATTCCCAAATCAAGCTTATTTGTTTTTTATTTTAAAAATCAAGCTTACAATAGCAACAGCATGTAGACTTATGCTTTACAGCCCACTCTAAGGGTTTACAGAGTCAGCATATTGTTCTCAACAATTTGGGTCCCCATTTTATCGATCTCAGAAGGATGGAAGGCTGAGTCAACCTTTAGCCAGGTGATATTTGAACTGCCAAACTGCAGTCAGATAGCAGTCAGCAGAAGTAGCCTGCAGTACTGCACTTTAACCACTGTGCCACCACAGCTCAATGTTTGGGATTTTTTGCTTATTTATTTGTTTTAAAATGATGATTTGCCTTGCTCCAATACTATAACAGAGGTTTTTTGTTTTGTTTTTTACAAAAAACTGATTACAAGAAGAGTGGATTAAAAAAAAAGGGAAAGGGAAAATATGACTGAGCATTTTTATAATTTGTGCATATCCTATTTTTTATTTTTACTTTTGTGTGAAATGTATCCTTTAAATCTTTAATGTCATAAAGGACTATTCTTTATCAACATTCATTGTGTGGATGCTTCTACTAATAATTCTATTAAGTTTTATTCCAACCACTTTATTTTGTAAAAGGAATTCCTCTAATGATTGTTTCTTAAACATTTGGCTTCTATGAAGCATTTTTGTTACAAACCTAAAAACATAAAATAGTAGGGGAAAATATTTGAAATGGCCACAAATCTTCATTACTTCATTTACTTAGAGTATAAAAATGAGTGCAACCACAAAGAGCTATGTGAAATATAAAAAGTATGAGAACAATAATCAAAATTTAATAGCAATACAATAATTTTTCAGCAGTACACATTTCCAATTATTTACTTTAAAAGAATCCATACTAATTATATGAATTATGAACATTTTGGACTTTTCATCATAAAATACTCCTCTATGAAATAATAAGGAAAATAAGCCAGCCCGGATCTATATTAGAATATGCTGATTTATCTGATTTAGGAGTTGATAGTTATAAACTTATCTTGGCAAATACTTACGTAAGAGGTCTCTGTGTGGCAATGATATAATCTGGTCTTCCATTTTTATAAACTAAGCGAGCATTTGCTTGAACCCAGGCCCATCGATTTTCCTTGGTAAGAAGTCTAAATACTGTCATACCACTCTCTCCAGTTTTTATCACTAAAAATAAATACAGAAATATTTCAATTAATATATTAATTATATTTAATATTCATATTTATTAGCATACTTTCATCAAATTCTTATACAGCTGAGTAAACCATACCTTGGGTGAAAACAAAATTAAAGGATCTTAACACTGTTAAAATATCCTAATAATTACCTTCAGTAGATCTGGCACCCAACAGATCAATCACTATACATTGGTTATCAATATTGTCCACTATTTATTAGAGGAGCAATATTTAAATAAGATAAAGATATCTTTTACTTGCTGTTCTGTATTGGTGAAAAAGAGAGCTGTTTATAAGAACAAATGAAACACGATGACAAGACTTCCATTAAGGAAAGGGGAGAAGTATTTCCGATAAAACATTTTTAGAAGAAGTTCAATCAATCAACATAAAGTATTGATTTAAAAATATTTAAATACAGCAAATACTGCAATACATTCTTTGCCTTTAGAAAAATACTTTAATATACATGTTCTAACTGAAAATGGATCTAGTGGCAGAAAATACAGAGTGGGATGTGATCAGAATATGTAGGTTTAAGCAAAAATAATTCACATGGGCATATTAAAATACTGCCTCTTCCAACATAAACTTATATTTAGTAAAAGGAGATGTCTAAAGGAAAGTTGAAAATAAAAGAAAATATATATTAAGATATACTTAAAAACTTATTCTGGCACTTATTTCTCTCCTTATCAAGACCTCATCAAGATATATCTCTTACTTCTGACATGGTTCTCAGCACAGTAAAGCATATCGGCTGCATGGATAAACTGGTATCCTGTTCCTCTCATGCAAAGTTCTGCCTCAGTGTAACCCAGCACAATTCTTCCCCTGAAAGATATATTTGACACAATTTTTTATCAGTCACTCAGAGGAAAAAAAAATACTAACCACATCATCAGTATCAGCATTCAATAGGTCAGTTGGAAAGAACAGCTACAAGCAAGAACATTACTACAACTGTTCTTCACAACAGAATGAGTGGAAATGTCAGAGCATCTGTTTAAATAATGGGGAAAAGTGAAACACGGTCTGGCTCTCTGCAGTTACTATCTTAAGATATCAGTCCTTGAACTGTACAGAATCAGCAGGGGCTGTTCTGACCAGGATTTATGACTTTTCCAAACCTTGGGGGGGAAAGAAAAAAATGTTCTGGGGCATGTCACCCTCTAAGCAGAGATTAAGAAAATTGTTTTACCTGCTCCCAGAAGCAAAACAGTCATTGGATTGGGAGGGTGATACAAACAATGCTGCCCTCTCTTTTAATAATGCCCAAGAGGACATTTTAAAAGAGATGTGCCTTTCAGAATCCCCAAAAAAAGCCTTAAGAAAAGAATCCCACTTGTATTTTTACATGTCTGAGGGCATGAGAAAAAGAATGCATATTCTTAACTATTTGTGATTGATGCTGAAACTGTCTGATAATACTTGTTGGGGGAAAAGTAAGATTAATATTAAATAAATAAAGCAACAATGTGGGCATAAAACTGAATATAACATAATTTAGAAGATTTTGCTAACAATAATTGTATAGAAAAATGACCTAACCAAATGTAGCTGCCTTCCTAAATATATATCTAAAACTTACTATATCAAAAGTATCAGTGGATTATGATTATTCTGAGCAATAATTCTTTATATAACAAATAAAGTAAGAATGAAAAGAAAATGGTACTGATATTTTAAAGAACTGTCCTTACATGTTGAAATTATGGTGTACAACTCAGCACACATGGACAAACACATGGCCTTTCAGCTTCAACGGGCCTTGGAGGAAGCTAGCTATCTTGACCCCTTCCAGTCCGGCTTCAGACCTGGTTACAGCACAGAAACCGCTTTGGTCGCATTGACCGATGATCTCTGGAGGGCCAGAGATGGAGGCTATGCGTCCATCCTGGTTCTCCTTGACCTCTCAGCGGCTTTCGATACCATCGACCATGGTATCCTTCTGCGACGACTGCGGGAGGTGGGAGTGGGAGGCACTGTTCTGCGGTGGTTCTCCTCCTACCTCTCGGACAGGTCGCAGTCGGTGTTGGTCGGGGGGCAGAGATCGTCCCTGAGGCCCCTAACATGTGGGGTACCTCAGGGTTCGGTCCTATCCCCCCTACTATTTAACATATACATGAAACCGCTGGGCGAGATCATTCGGAGGCACGGGATAAAATACCATCAATATGCGGACGATACGCAATTGTATCTGTCCGCCCCGTGCCAACTCAATGAAGCGGTGGACGTGATGAACCAGGGTTTGGAGGCCGTTAGGAACTGGATGAGTGCTAACAAACTGGTACTCAACCCGGATAAGACCGAGTGGCTGTTGTGTTTCCCCCCCAATAATTTGGCTAATATACCAACGCTTAGGCTGGGGGGTCAAATTTTATACCCCTCAGATAGGGTCCGCAACTTAGGAGTCCTCCTGGACCCACAGCTGACTTTCGATCACCAGCTGTCAGCTGTGACCAGGGGGGCATTTGCCCAGGTTCGCCTGGTCCGCCAGTTGCGGCCCTACCTAGACCGGGGGGCTCTCACAACAGTCACTCGAGCCCTTGTGATCTCTAGACTGGAATACTGCAATGGGCTCTACATGGGGTTGCCCCTGAAGTGCATCCGGCGACTGCAGCTAGTCCAAAATGCAGCCGCGCGAGTGATAGTGGGCGCACCGCGGTTCGCCCACGTTACACCTGTCCTCCGCGAGCTGCATTGGCTGCCTGTTGGTCTCCGGGTGCGCTTCAGGATACTGATGACCATCTTTAAAGCACTCCATGGTAGCGGGTCTGGGTACTTGAGAGACCGCCTTCTGCCGATTACCTCCCTAAATCGACCAATTAGATCGCACAGACTGGGCCTCCTCCGAATTCCATCTGCCAGTCAATGTCGACTGGCGACCACACGGAGGAGAGCCTTTTCTGTTGCCGCCCCGACCCTGTGGAACGAGCTCCCCATGGAGATCCGTACCCTCACCACTATCCAGACCTTCCGCGCAGCCCTCAAGATCTGGCTCTCCCAGCAGGCCTGGGGATAGGTTTCCAATTACCCGCCCGAGTGTTTGATCGCTGAATGAAAGTTGTGTTTTATTATTTTTTCTTTGTGCACATATTGTTTTGTTTTTGACCTTGCACCCCCCTCCCCTGTGGTTGTAAGCCGCCCTGAGTCCCCTCAGGGAAAAGGGCGGCATATAAATCCCAATAAATAAAAACAATAAATCCCAATAAACAAAAATATTCATTATTTATCTTTTTAAACTTACTTTGCGTCACATCCAATTGGTGTAAAGTCCAGCTTATGTTTGGTTCTGAAAATAAAATTCTTTGTACGAATTTCAAGAATGGAAGGTGGCTGAAGTGGAGTAGCCACTGCAAACAAAGCTAGCTGGGGAGATATAACAGTTCCATCTTTCCCTTTCTTGTTCTGACCATGGAGAAACTTCAATCGCCCTTGAAAATTCATAGCCTTTAGAAGAAGAAAAAAAAAAGATGTAATCATATTCTTTAGTTTTAATCCATATTCATCTCCTCGCAAAAGACAATTGCAGTGAAAGAAAAAATTGCAATTACTGGTACTGGTATTTGTTTAATCATCGTTCAACATTACAATGACACTGAAAAAAGTGGCTTATAATTGTTTGTCACACTTACGACCATGTAGCACCCACCCCTATGGTCATGTGATCAAAATTTGGGTGCTTGGCAACTGGCATGGATGAATGACAATTGCACTGTCCCAAAGTCATGTGATCACCATTTGTAACATTCTCAGACAGCTTCTAATAAGCAAGTCAATAGGGGAAGTCAGATTCATTTAACAACTGCATGATACACTTGATTTACTTAACTTATAGCAAAAGAGATTGTAAAATGTAACAAAACTCATTTAACCATGGCTTAGTAGTGGAAATTTGGGGCTAAATTTTGGTCTAAGTCAAGGACTACCTATAGTAGTATCACTAATATACACTTTGGTATATAGATAGTGCTCTACTTACAACCATCTTTAATGACTATTCATCACTGAAAAAAGTGACTCATGATCATTTTTCACACTTTGCAGCACCTCCGTGGTCACATGATCAAAATTTGGTTGCTTTGCAACTAACATATATTTATTACGGTTTCAGTATCCCAGGGTCATGTGATCACCTTTTCAATGCTGTGACAAGCAAAGTAAAAAAGAGGAATCCAGATTCACTTAAAAATCATGTTATTAACTTTCATAACTGTGGTGATTCACTTAACAACTGTGGTAAGAAATGTCATAAAATGGAGCAAAATTATCTTAACAACTGTCTGCTTACCAATGAAAATTTTGGGCAAAGTTGTAGTTGTAAATCGAGGGCTACCTGTATTAATGTTAATGTTTCTTGATACACTATTAATTATTACTCTAAATTAAAATACTTCACGATAGTTTCTGGCTGCAGGTCAAATATGAAAACCAGAGCAATCTGTTTGCTGAAATCTTGATTCAAGAAAAACGGGATGTGTTTCCTTTTCAACTTTATGGTACAAAGCAGGGTCTCGAGCTCAGTTTAAAATCTGACCATTCTCTCTTCTATTATGTCAAGAAATAAATAATTATTTCGTCTTTTAAAAGACTAAAAGATAAATAAAGGGCAATGTCTTAAAAGCAACTTAGATCCTTCAAAATTTTGGAAGTTACTTTTCAGTCTTCTGACGTTTGAAGGTTCGCCTCAGAATAATAACTACAGAAGTTTTATGGTTATCCTAAGCTTTCTTTTTCATTGTGAGTGGCACTGAAATACTCTTAAAAATCCAAGATAATCTGACATATGTGAAATGGCTCCAAGGTAAACAGGTGTAAACATTTTTAACTACTGGAAGACATTCAATTGACAACTTAAAGGACTGCACTTCAATGTCCTACTGTGATTCTTATGTATATTGAAGATTGGCATTAGAAATGGAATTCTTTGAATGAGAGACATAAACACACCATCTTAAGGTTTAGCTTAAAAAAATCTTTCTTTATTGCAACTCCTCATATTCTTAAGAATGTGTTAAGATATCCATAAAGGAAAGAACTTCTTGTGAACTTAGAATAGGTGCCATGTAATTATCCTAAAGCGAAATATTTAGAACCAGTCTGGTCTAGTGTTTAAGGTACCGGAAGAAATCAGGAAAATGCAGTTCCAGTCCTACCTTAGGCATAAAGCTCGCTGAGTGACTTTGGGACAATAATTCTCTCAGTCTAACCCACCTCATATGGTTGTTGTGGGGAAAATAGGAGGATGAAGGAGTATTATGGATGTTCATTACCTTCATTTACTTATAAAAAAGTAAACTCAGGATAGGAAATTAAGATTAATTAAGAACTATTTTGACTTAAGAAAATTTGTTCTTGCCTGCCTAATAAGCAGGATATTCCTATTTCTAAACATTCCATTTTAAAATGGAAAATAAGTTCAATTTATGAGTTAACCTAATGGCATTGACTGTCTACTGTTTATTCTTTTCAGATATTGAAGATTCATAAATCACAGTTTGCAATGTGTGAATTCTAGAAGTTAGCAATGTTTTAGTAACCTTTGTAATGTTTTGGCTATTTTCCTTTGCTTTGCTATTCAACGTGGCCTGTGCAGAAGTGAATCTGATTAATTATTGCTCTTATTTCCTGGTAGTGTAGGCCAAATTAATAATTCAAAAGGTCAAGGGAATCCTTCTTGCCTCCAGAATACATGTATATCTGATTTTCATTATTTCATATGCTATTTAGAATTATATTTTCAGAATTCTTTCAAAAATCTTCTTCCAACTTTTCTGTAGATTGCTGTGGTAGTCCTCCCTCCCTAGTTCCATTTACTGTTCTGGGAATGAGGGAAAACTTACCGAACAAGAACTTTTATGAGTTCTAATATCTCTCTATCTCCCCCCCCCCCACTTCTTTTCCTTTTATGCAGTAGTGTTAAAATTGCTGCTAGTAGTATGCATGTATGTACTGCAGGTTTCTTATGACACATTAAAATATACTATACCCATTTTGCAACGTACTCTTGAGACATTATGTCCTACCAAATTTAGCTACTTTCAAAGATTTTTTTCACTGATTGTGGTCAACACAATTTTGTGTACTTACCATATTTTTGGGAGTATGAGACACACCTTTTTTCCTCAAAAAAGAGGGTGAAAATCTGGGTGCGTCTTATACATCAAATACAGCATTTTTTTGCCTCCCGAAGCCCCACCCCTTTACCAAAATGGTGGTACATACCCTTATGGAGGCTTTCAGAGAGCTCCTGGGGACTGGGAAGGGCAGAAATGAGCAAAAAACAGGCTGTTTCCCTCCCTCCCAGCCCTCAGCAGCACTCTATAAGCCTCCGTAAGGCTATGCATGCAATTGTTTTGACAAAAAATCGGCCTGTTTTTGTGAAAAATGGGCCGTTTTTGGAAGGTTTGCAGAGTGCAAGAACTTTTTTTCCCCTTTTGGAAATCAGCTCTTTAACTAATAGATGAGAATTACATTGATCAAGTCCTGTGCCAGCAGAAACAAAGTCTTAGGTGCTGCAGATTGTCAGCGATTTCTTCTCCAGCACATGGATAAATACACCTGGAAACATCTACCTACCTACCTGCTCTCTCTTTCTCTCCCTACCTATCTATTGTATTTCTCTCTCTCCCCCTCTATCTATCTACGTACCTACCTACCTACTATCTCTCTCTCCCCACACCTATCTACTGTATTTCTCTATCTCTATTTCTCTGTCTCTATCTCTATTACCTACCTACCTACACACACGCTCTTTCCCTACCTACCTACCTACTGTATTTCTCTATCTCTCTATCTTTTTATTTACCTACTCTTTGTCTCCCTACCTACATACTGTATTTCTCCCCCCCTTCCCCCCTCTCCCTCTCCCTACCTACCTTTTTAAAAAATTTGTCTCTTCAAAACCTTGGTGTGTCTTATACTCCGAAAAATATGGTAATTAGCAGATATTATATATTGTTTTGTGGCAACAGGCTTTTATAGGATAATATGTGTAGGATAACAAAGGTGTGGTGGAGAGGCTATAAACCAAAGATTTGCCATAGAGCATTGCTATCATGAGAAATTAAACTGTTCACTGAAATCAAATAATTATGTACTCACCAAAAATCCAGATGAATTATCCAAGAGGCAGCGTAACCTACAAATGAAATTTCGCTCCATGAAGGACGAATTCTCTGGGGGAAGCTGGTCAGGGTTGTAATATGTTGCTGTTTGTTGAAAGCCATTATCTCCTATAAGAGGGAAAAATAATCTTAGAATCTCTTTGAATAAAATTTGCATTATAAAAATTGCAATTTAAGTTTCTTCCCAACCAGACTTTGAATGGCATGCTAAGAAAGTATGCAGCAACAAAAAGTGAGTGAAGAAGAACAATTAAGTGAAATATTATATTCAATTACTTTATTTTTTAACTATGACATTTTATTTGTCACTCACATAGTATAAAAACTGACATCATTTTAGATTTTAGGAAATGAGATTGTTTCATATGGAAAGGTATGTATTATTAGGCTTTCTCTTATCAGTTTTTCTTTCCTGAAAATTCATGTAATTTTTTGTTCATAACCAAAACTTCCACTGTTTTCCCATGCAGTTGCTTTTTCTGTTTTCAACATTATTTATTCACTTCTAAACAGACAAATTTAACTGACGTATATTTTTAATTTCAAATCTATCTATCTATCTATCTATCTATCTATCTATCTATCTATCTATCTATCTATCTATCTATCTATCTACAATTGGAATTAAAAATCTGTCTGTCTGTCTGTCTGTCTGTCTGTCTGTCTGTCTGTCTATCTATCTATCTATCTATCTATCTATCTATCTATCTATCTATCTATCTATCTATCTATTTATTGTCTATCCACCTCACACAGATCATATAGAAAATCAATTTTAATTTACAATTATTGTCTAAATTAAACCTTTAAATTTAATGTACCAAAATGTTTTTATGAGCAAAGTAAGCTATATATTTTATAAAGTTGACATGTACTTAAAATAAGTGGTAGTTATTCTATCTGCTTCAAATTATACTTCTTGAAGAGATTACAGTTTTTTAAACTTTCCCTTTAAAAACTGATAAGATGCATACAATTAAGGGCATCTTGTATTGATGTAGTCTTCTGATGTAAAGTAGCAAATGCATTATGAATCACCTTTTCAGTTATCTGTAAATTTTAACCTGATTATGTATTTACTTGCATCTATCAGATCCTCACCTTGCATTATCTGTCCAGAATCTGTGGACTGTATAGGATTAAGAGCCCAGTGAATCTGACGCTGGAATTCTGGTCTATCTTCTGTGTGAATTAATTCAAATACACACTGGTGTATAATGTCAGACTACATCGAAGAAATAATAATAAAAATATTTCAGGCATTTTATTCACCAAATCTGATTAATAGAATGAGCGCCAGAGTTTATCTGAGTATAATTGAGAAATAACACAGGAAAATGATTTACATGGAAAAAAAACCTATTGAATAAGTTAAATACTTTTTTATCATTATGGAATAATGTTACTAGCGAAGAAAGGATAGACTAAACATCTAGAATCTAGAAATGTAGGGTCCTTAGTGCCTTTTGCGGTTGGTTGTTTTTTTAGCAGAGGTTTCACTCTCTGCAAGAAAACAACCAATGTCTGTAGCCAAAACAACCAAGCTCAGAGAGCACCAAGGATGCCACAATTCAAGTATGAACTCCAAATATTTTCTTCAATTGATAACTAGATGTATGCGGAAGAGAAAAAAGTCTGGAGTGGGTTTCTTTAGAAGAGATGTGAACATAGAAATGAATGTAGTCCATTCATCCACAGAAGAGGATTACAGAATATAGTTTGGAATCAAAACTTAAACTTATATAAAAAGTTTAAAAACTTTAACATATATTTAAGCCACCATGTTGCCTTTTTAATAACATTTCTTAATTTTTAAGGCCTCCTATAGTCATTTGAATGCTTGTTATCTGTGAAAACAGTAGATGACATTAGGGATAAGACATATAATGAGGACAAACCATATTTTAATATGCTCCGAGAAGTTAACAGCTCTGGGGGGGAAATTGAACAGGGAGAAAAATGAATAGTTGTCTTTAAAATGAGTACCATAACAATTTCCTGAATTGTTTGTGCACCCCACTATTTTTTCAGTGAGCCAAGCAAGTGATGTTTAAAAAGTTGCATTTCACTATGTAACAACAATATAGTAATAATATAAATTGTTTAAAAAATCTATAATTTAAGTGCATACCTGCTGGAAACCCAAATAATCCTGGATTGTAGAAGACACATAAAATATGTGGGCATCTGATGTGACAACTAGCACAAAGCCATTTAATGCCTGAAAACAATAGCAATATGGTTTTTAAAAAAGCATTGGTTTTAAAATGACTTATTGATCATGCATGAACAATTTACTAGTACACAAATAGCAATAGTGTGATATAATAATCTTAACAACACTTTGTGTATGCACCAAACAAAGCAGCAGAATTATATTTCCAATTCTAGCCTTTTAATTTAAAGTAATACTTTAGAAAGCACACTGATTTTTGTGAATAGATTTTTAAGGAACCAGGGGGGGTGAAATAGAAAAAAAATCTAAAAAAAAAAACCTTTTATATTTTCCGAGGTACTTTTTAATATTGGCATAAGAGTTAAATATAAAGCCAAAACCAGATAGACAACAAGAAGAATTAAAAGAGAAATTGAGGTTTTAGGTTTTTTAAAATGTAAGACATGCAAGTTTTTAGGCTACTTACATACAGTGGCTAAATGGCACAAAAGTGAGATTTTTCAATCATAGATTTTCAGAAAACCAGTGGGATGTACAGTACATAAAAACCAGTACATAAAAATTAACATTGAGTAGATTCATACGTTGCACAAAATAAGAATCAAGCAAGCATAATGTCCCTTAATTTGATCTATTAGGGAAACAACTGCAATTTGTTGCCAGAAGAATTGCAACCAAACTATTATCCAACATTTGTTTAACTGCCAGGCAAAATTTATTTATTTATAAATCATCTACTACTACAATCTGGGCTGAGAAAGAGAATGCTGTCCTATTAAATCAGTGGAGAAATGAATGATGATTCCCAAAAGTGCTTTTCAAAAGGCAACTGGACTTTCTTGGGTTTTTTTTCTTTGAAAACATTTCCGCTGCTCATCCAAGAAGTTTCTTCTATTCTAAAGGACAGAAGAAGTCTCTTGGATAAGAAGTGAAATGTTTTGAAAGAAAAAAAGTGAAGTCCAGTTGCTTTTGGAAAAGCAGTTGCTTTTGGAAAAGCACCTTCGGGATAATCATGACCGGGACAATTGAAATCTCCACAGATGTATGATATCATAACTCTTCCTCAAATAGCAAACAAGTCTGTTAAGAGATTAGTAATTCAGAAGTCCATGAAATTGGGAAAGTGATTCCTTTTATTGAAGTAGTAAAACAAAGGAAAAGCAAAAAAAAAAAGCAACAACAAAAAAGAAGAAAACCTCTACAAACAGTCCCAAAATTGTATTAATAATAATAACTGGGCAGACCCAAGGCATTTTGCAATATAAAGTTCCTTTGTACATTGCTGTAAGAAATTCCTTTGAAATATTCACAGTAATGATGATAATTACCTGCAGCAAAAGTTCACCTTCTAGCATATTCATTCTCCCTCTGGTCTGCACGATGCTGTTGCTGTCCTGCATGCTGTTTCTTTCAGGCTTTGCTGAACTCCTTGACTTCAATGTAACTGTAGGGGAAAAAATGAAATATTCAAAAAGTATTATAAGCATTTCGCAGAAGTAAATTGGATAAATGTACCCAATCAAAATGTAATTCTGAAATAATATTAATAAAATGCATACTTTACCACTCTGTGTAGACAATATGAAATATAGAAGAAAATAAAAGCAATACAGCAACACAAAAATTCTATCTAGTCACTATAGTCAAACAGTTATATTAGTCTAAAATGCATAAATTCTTAACCTATCTCTACTCTGGTTTGCCAGCAAATGGTAAGTATTCTGATTTGGTGTGCAAGAAATACTAAGCAAACCCCTCCGGCTTTGCTTGACCCTCCCTTTATACCACCAGCCAATGGAGAACCAACTGCCCAACACAGCAATATTGCAATTGGAAGATTGCTTAGTTGATGGGTTTAGGTATCCTCCCACTTCTCCATTGGAAAAAAAAAGTAACTTCTTGATGATTGGATATCTACAAAGGAAGCCAAGCCAATCAAGCAGCAGTCCTTGAAATATTAAGTCAGCTACATTTTAAAGAATGTTATGTCTGTTTTAAAGGCTATTCCCAATTGTTTTTTCTAAAAGTGCCAGTGAAGCAGCTGTGCATTATCGCTAGGGGCAGCCTTCAAACAGCCTTGTACTTCTTCCAAATAGTGTATCTACTGTGAAGTTTTTAGAAAACTTGGTTTGGTAGTATCTTTTGTAAAGCTTATTTTTCCAAATGTCTTGCGTAGTCTTATTGGAATAGATTAAAATTGTTCCTTTGCTTCACCCAAACAACCCACCTCAAGCTATTAAATCTATCCTGTTTGTTCAAGTGAAAAATTAAATGCAACACTACTAATGACTGATCCCAAAGCTAATTTCATGTATTTAACATCTCTGTTGGTCACTGTAACATAAAATCTATTTTGGCCTGTATTAATGATGCTAACTAAGAATGTAATTTTGTCACCTGTCTAATATTTGTCACTGCAGGATAGTTACAATAATGACCTCGCAGTGCTTTCCAAAGTTTCCAACTTTTCCAAAGTGGTATGCAATTTCCAGACAATAAAATTGATTAGAAAATGAATTTTGGAAAGATTAGTTCCAATATGTATTATATTTTACAACAGAGTTAATCTTTTAATTATTAAACATATATAGTATTTGAATTTTACTACAATGGTAGTAAAAAGTAAATTTCATTAAGGATGAAATACAGAGTATATAAAGTACCTGTATTTAAAAAGCCAAAGAAAGAAGCAGTTTTTCTTATTAAGAAGCAACTACAAATTAGCCTCGTCTAGATTTGCCCCCCAAAAGTTATTTCTTTGAAATATTTAAGTAATAAAAGGTGTGAGTCCCAAAAGCTACAAGTAAATCCTGTTATTTTTGTGTGGAAATTCAGCAACATTTTGGCACATGGCAACATCAGGGTAGCCTTGTCTGAGCCAAGAAATTAAGCATAGTCAAATATGGTTAATACTTAAAGATCTCCAAAAAATATTAGTGCTAAAGGGGCTTACTGGAAAACCACTCTGAAAGAATGCAATGGCAACCACTTCTGCAATTGGCAAAAAAACCACAGTAATATTTCCATGAAGTCACAAAGAGTTGAATACTTCAATGGAGATTCTAATTTAAGTGAGACTACAGCAGTAGCAGAAAAAAAGGACATAGTTTTCTGAACTGCAATTTGACTGTTAAATACAATTCACACTGTTTAGCTGCTTTTTCTCTTATAGTTAGTCTGTTCTGTTATGCAAGAACATGAATATAGTTAGTCTGTTCTGTTATGCATAACATGTTCTGTTATGCATAACATGTTCTGTTATGCAAGAACATGGTTATAAAGATACAATTGTATTTATTTAATTTATTATGTAACTAATTAATTTCCCTTTTCAGGATGAATAAAATGAAACTCCTTCATTCTTTTGAATCAAATAAAAATGGATGAAATATAGTAAGAATCATTTCAAAGTAAACATAGGTAGGATTTTTTTTTTAAATGAAAAATGCAAGTTTTGTGGAAATAAATCCTTCTTTATACTTCAAACCAATAGGCATGATGAAAAATAAACAACTCCCGAAATGTATTCTGAAGCAACTGTATCTTCACAAATTAATATTAGTTTGTATATTTTATGTGTATATTTTGTAAAATTTAATAAATTATTAAACAATTAAAACAGTTATTTCATGAAAACTATTCCTAGACTGGCCAGATGAAAATATGTTTGGAGAAAGAGAAACTGTTGTGAGAGACATTGAACTTTTCCTTAATTATCAAGATGTACAAAACCTTCATCTTGTTGTTAGGAATGAGACAAGTCAGAAACTTGTAATATCATGGTCAGATACTAAATTTCCCAACAACTGACAACCTTGATTATCAAGTTTATAAGGGCATGATGACCCGACAGCTTATAGCAATAAAAATACCAAAAAAAACCCCAACCCTCAGTTATTGAGCTGTATTGAATTTCATAAGCTTTTTTTGCCATGGCTATTAAGAAAATCACTGCAATTATTAAATGAACAATGCAGGCTTTCCCCTTTGCTTGTCAAGAATGGTTAGAAAGGTAGTAAATGGTGATGACATGACCATGGGGACGGTGTGACAGTCCTAAATGTAAGTCACCTTTTTCAGTGCCATTGTAATTTCAAATGGTCGCAAAATGAATGGTTCTAATATGAAGACTATCTGTACCAGCTTGCCACCCTTAAAGGTAAAGGTTCTCCTGGCATATCTATATATGCTAGTCATTCCCAACTCTAGGAGGCGGTGCTCATCTCCATTTCAAAGCCGAAAAGATGTCTCCATGGTCATGTGGCTGGCATGACTAAACACCGAATATTGTTACTTTTTTACATGCTTTCTAACTGCTATGTTGGCAGAAGCTGGGACAAGTAATGGGAGCTCACTATGTTATGCGGCATTAGGGATTCAAACCGCCAAAATGCCGACCTTTCTGATCGACAAGTTCAGCGTCTTAGCCACTTGAGCTACCGCGCCCCTTTGTCACTCTTACCCAAGAAATAAAGCAATGAACATATGTTTCTTTTTAAACAATGGGAGGATAGGAGCAATATGAGCCTCTGGAAGACTTGATTTTTACTAAAAATTACTGATCAAACCTGTCAATGTCTGTCCTTATTGCTCCATTTCTTTTTCACAAGCAGAGGTGAGCATTGACCTTCATTCTCCTTTAAGAAGCAAAAGTATATATCTTTGCAGAGAGAATTCTAAAAATATGAGACCGAGAGCTTGACAAAGGGTATAATTAATATCAAACTGAGTTATTTATAAAGATAGAAAGTCATGAGAGGCCTGAGAGCAAGTAGATGAACCAGGCCTAGCCCTAATGGATCAGCTTCTAAACATTTATGCCCAACCCAATTTCTTTTCCATTTCTTGATCCAATCTCTATCTAATTTAACTACAACCTAAATTAAACTGACTTGGCTCTGTAAATTTTTTAATAATGCTGATAGACCTCTAAACAATAGCATTTTCATAAAAATATTATGTTACTCTCAAAATATATCTGGCCTTATTTTAATGTTTTAGGTCACCACAAAAACAGTTGATTGAAAGACTGTAAGATCTAAAAGAAAGACAGTTAACTGGAAAAAAAATTCTTGGGAAAAATTTTAGGCTCCCAAATTTCTTTTCTCCCTGAAAATGTTTCTCACATTCACCTTAGCTCTAAGAAATATAGCATTCTGGAATTTAACAAATATTAGGTAGAAAACCTAGCATCACAAAGATGTGTATTGTGTATCAAAATATAAAATTTTCTAAGATACAGATGAAAATTGGCATTATGGGGAAAAAGTACAACCTTGTTAAAATTGCAAGTAGAACTCAAATAGAGATGATCATTTCCTCCATCCCATCATGCTGCTGCCTAACTATATTCTCAACCACCTTCTTCCATAAGAAAAGGTTAGATACTGGGTAAAGAAAGTCCAGTATGGTGAGATCCTTAAATAATTTGAGGAATGGGTGAACCAATGGAGGAACAAATCTCTCACTCAAAGACAAATTCATCACTGCCAGAATCTACCCATAAAATAACTTCTGGGAAGCTATTAGCCAGGAGAGCATAGATCCAAAAAGCATGTGACCAGTCTATATGTCTAATGATCCTGTCCATGTCTTCAGGTTCAACATGTTCAAACCAATACCATTTAAAATAGCAAGAATATGCCTTTGGCATCTATCTAAGAGGTCAGCATTCAATGGAGAACAGATCTGAGTGATTTTGTCTGAGAAATGCTGAGCAAAAAAATTCTTCATGGTCTTGTAGGAGAATTTCTCAATCCCCCGAATCAAGAGGGCACATGTTTCGTGAACAAGACTGCAGGATAGCTACTGGTGGATGGAATAACAGTGAAAATGTATCAAATTCACAAGACATTAAGCTGGCAGGAATAGGCAACACTCCAGAAGATGGGTTCAACATAAGAGGTTGCCACAAAGAAAAGGAGATCAACTATTGGCCAAAGCACCTATACCAAGCATTGGATGGAAACTAATCAAGGAGAGAAGCAACCTAGAAGGGTAAATTTCCTGACAGAACAATTAATCAGTGGAATGATTTGCATCCAGAAGTTGTGGATCCCTGCACACTGGAAGTTTATAAGAGATTGGACAACCATTTTCCTGAAATAGTACAGGTCTCCTGCTTCAGCAGGGGATTGGACTCAATGACCCACAAGGTCCCTTCCAACTCTGCTATTCTGTTAAAGTATTGTCCTTCTCTGCCCTTACAGTCAGAAGATAGGCTTGGTAATAGCAGTTCTAACCAACATTCACTCAAAATTTGTTCCTCATCCAGTGAAATTCTCCTTTCAGTCTTAATTCTTCTTTGTTTCCGTGATATGAAATTGATTATATAAATAATGTTCCTAAAGATATTAAACTGAAAAACACTGAACAATTTTATAGTATACCGTACATTCACTTAACACAAAAAAGTCACAATTCTAAAATGTATTTTAAATACATTTAAAACTACTTCACATTAGTGAATCTTAAATATGTTCTTTCTAAAAGAAGGGTCACATGTAACACTCTTTTTGAATACAAAATGTATACCTGAAAAGGATTTCTAACTAAAAGGGGAAAACTAGTGAAACTCTCTATATGGTTCACTAGTCCAACAATCTCTAATTCTGGAATGCTTTATAAAACAAATAAAACTAGTATCATAAAAGCACATTAGTTATATACAATATTTCCACATCCACATTATTCAGGCAGAAGGATTATCCACATTATCCACATTATTCAGGCAGAAGAATTCTTTCCTTCTTTCTTATAGCAATTTTCCAGTCTTTAGAAAATTATTTTTTAATTCAACTTCAATGAATAAAAAGTGGCTCCAGGGAAAAGTTACTCCAAAACTTATTAGGCTCAGCTCTTCATAAGAGAAGGAGAATAATGTGTGGTTTCATTCTGCTTGACTACTACAACTCATTCTGTTGGAATTACATTTGAAAAGTATCTAGAAGATGGAAGTGGTACAAAATTCAACATCTGTCCTGTATAGTGGTGCCAAATACAGAAATTATCTGTATTTGATATTGAAAGATCTACATTGATCAGTGGGGAGTGATCCTGGAGAGGAAAGCTATAGCAAATCTAGACAGCATACTAAAAAGCAGAGACATTACCCTGCCAACAAAAGTGTGTATAGGCAAGGCTATGGTTTTCCCAGTTGCAATGTATGGCTATGAAAGTTGGACCTAAGAAAAGCTAAAACCCTAAAGAATTGAGGCCTTTGATCTATGGTGCTGGAAAAGACTCCTGCAAGTCCCTTGGACTGCAAGGTGATCAAATCAACCAGTCCTAGAGAAGATCAACCTTGCTGTTCTTTAAAAGACCAAGTCCTGAAAATGAAACTCAAATACTTTGAGTTTTGCCACCTAATGAGAAGGAAGGAGTCACTGGAGAAGAGCCTAATGCTGGGAAAAGATTGAGAGCGAAATAAGAAGGGGATGACAGAGAATGAGACGGCTGGATGGAGTCACCAAAGCAGTAAGAATGAGCTTAAATAGAGTCCAGAGGATGGTAGAGGACAGGAAGGCCTGGAGGAACATTGTCCACGGGGTCGCGATGGATCGGACATGACTTTGCAACTAACAACTACATTGATCACTAATTGATTATGAGGCATACAGTGGGGCAAAAAAGTATTTAGTCAGCCAACAATTGTGCAAGTTCCCCACTTAAAAAGATGAGAGAGGCCTGTAATTGACATCATAGGTAGACCTCAGCTATGAGAGACAAAATGTACATTCAATTAGGGGTTCTTAATTATAAAGCAAAATAAATTCATAAGGTATTTATTTATTAGATGTTGCACAAGTCCATATAATTATAAATAAATTCTCCTCCATATAGTCTTTTTATACTACTTATGGCTCATTAGTTCTACTTCTCTACAGTTCTATACATTTAACAGAAGAACGAGATGAGCGGGACCTTGGAAATCTTCCAGTTCAATTTCTTTCTGCCTTTAACATTATCTACTACATTGTGTCGATTTTTTTTTTAAAAAAATCCTAGAACGAGTCACTGCAGAATTTTTTTGGATAAGATTTCCAAAGTGCTTTCCATTGTCTTCCTCCTAGTGCCGAGAAAGAGAGTCTGGCCAAATATCATTCAGATGGCTTTGACCCTAAGGTGCAACTAGAACTCATGGTCTCCCAATTTCTAACCTATTGCCTTAACCACTATACTAAACTGACCTTCATGTTGTGTCAGCTTTTATAATTTTATTCTCTATATAAAACTTTGCAGATATATATATGTGTGTCAGAGGAAGGTTCCTGTATCGGTTGGTTCACTACAGTTGAAGTTCACATGTCATAAAGGGCCATAGTTTCCCACCTCTGCCTTATAAACCACCTTTCTGGGAATTAGCAGGTCTCTTCAGTGACAACAGTTTCTAAAAAGCGATCTAATATACAGTGTCCTGAATACGTATCAATTCTCAGGACGCTGGAACCATTAGATCAATCCTTCCTCTGGAAAGCAGAGCAACCTTTCTGGAGGAACTGGAACAGAAGGGTGTGTAGCAGCAGCTAACTTAAGCTGTTTGTTCTCTCTCTCTACTAGCTATGGTATCATCTGCATGATTGCCTGAGCCAACAGATTTATCAGTATTTTGTCTGCCACTGACCTCCTGATTTTGTTCTGGTGTAAAGCAATTCAACGATAGGTAAGAGCAATTCTGGCAATGGACTATTTCTCAACAAAAAAATTGTTTACTTGATTAATAAATTATCTCACTCCAGTTGTTTTAGGTCTCTTTATTCCAACATACTTATACTATATTTTACTGTCTTTATTTAATGTTATCTGACAAATATTGCAAACAAAAATTATTAGAACACCTGGGAAATTTAGATAAAAAGGGGATAATCAGCTGGTGAGAAATGTTCCTGTAGAATTGGTAGTAAAAAGAATGAGGGTTGTTCTTTCTATAGTATCATATCACGGGAGCAATGTTGTGTTTCACCAAGAGTTTTCCTTTAATTCCTTTCCAAAACTACAGTGAGGAGAATATTAAACTGAACTAAACTTGAAGCTGTCCTAAATTTTGTAACTCTGATTTGATGTAGGCAGGTATAGAAACTGAAATTTGATTTGAAAATATGTTGTGAGAGAAAACAGCAATTTCGGTTCGGGGTTCTATGACTAAAATCATTTGATTTAATATTGATTTAACTTGATCTACCCCTAAAGTTATGTAGTGTTTGTTAATAGCCTGTGCTATGAAGTGCCCCTTTAAATATGGGTCTCATGCACAAGAAGCTAGTTTTCTCTGTCTCTTCCTACAACTTGCTGGTGTTCAAGACCCATTTTCAGTGCCCTAAGCATTTCTTGCTGCTAGCATGGTGAGCTTGTTTTCAGTTCACCCAATACAATCTTCCTGTGGGTCTAACTCTATGCCACTAGGACTGTCAGTGGACTTCTTTAAGAAGGATTTCGGGCGATGTCTGTCAAAATGTTTTTCTACAATCAAGTTACACCATCATGCTGCTGGGTCAGCTATTTTCCCACTACCACCTGATAAGCTCTCTGATGGATAAAGAAACTGATATTTTTGTAAATAATTCTCTGAGACAAGCAAAATTTCAAAAAAAAAAAAAAATCCAAAGTGGAGAATTAATACAGAATGCATGCATGATGTTTCCTCTTCTCTTTTCAATTTTTCTGAATATTTTTCTGGTGATGGAGGGACTTTTTCACTGATCCTTTTTCACTAGGGTATTCATTGTCATACTGCCATCTAACAGAAGGTGAATCAAATTAGAATTTAGAAACTTATATTTTAGGTGTACCACATTTAGAAGAGTCACACAAATGTGTCATTCTTTGAAGTAGATGATTTGAATTGTCTTACAATGCACATTACCGTATTTTTCAGACTATAAGACGTACCAGTGTATAAGACGCACCATAATTTCAAAGAGGTAAGTAAGAAAAAAAGGTTTTTGACTTCACCGGCCCCCAGGAGCACTCTGCAGGCTTCAGCAGGGCTGGGGGAAGGCAAAAGCACTCAGTTTTCATCAAAATGGGGGCTTCTGAGGGGTGGGGGAAGGAAAAAATGCCCCCGTTTTTACGAAAAATGGCTCATTTTTCACAAAAAAGGGATGCGGGTCCAGGACTTTGGGAGGCCAAAAATGGCTGTATTCAGTGTATAAGACACACCAACATTTCCATGTTTTTTTAGAGAGGAAAAAAATGTGTCTTATACTCTGAAAAATACAGTAATTGTTAAGACATTTCCATGATGAAACTTGTGCAAGGATTTTACTGTGTACAATTTAATGATAAAATAAATTTAAGATTAAAAGTATTTATTATAAGGATATATAAGGGATTGTCCTAGGTCCGAAATGCCTTATGCATTTCTTTGGCCAAACATTTGAAACCAAGAACACATTTTTACATATAGCTGTCTTGCATTTGGGATTCATAACAGAATTAGTCTGTTATAATGTAGGATTTTTTTTAAAAAAAATCATTAAACAACTTAATGTGTTGTTTCAATTTGTCTTTTTAAAAAAATAAATATATATTTTGGAATTGAGTTGTAGGTATTTTTAAGTATGTTGGCATACTTAGAAGCTCAAAGATACTGTTAATACATTTCAAGATTAATTTATAAATGAGTTGTGCATAACCAGAATTCTATATCTAAAACATTACATTTTCTGGAAAAGTAGAAAGTAGTTAAATATCTCATTTAAAGTAAAACATATTTCACATAAAAGTGTAATATTTATAATCTAGTATATAACTAACTAGATAATTAACTGAATACATACTATTTAAAAAGACATGATATTTTACAAACATGTCATTTCTCATTACTATGTTTCTTACCATCCTTTTTCTATATACGCTTTAAAGTTCTATAATAGATGTTAAGAGATCTCCCGGCCTGATGCAGCCTAGGATTGACTGAAGGGACTGCATTTTGAACCTCCTGTAAGCTATGTGATGGTTCAACTCTTTAGATCTAGTATCCCTCTCCATCCCTGGAGTTCTTTGGAAAAAGGAAGAGAATGGAATAAAATCCTGACCCTTCCTGGCCTGTTGGAACCAGCTCTCTGGCCCTGATTTCCCTGAGTTGAAGGATCTCCTGTTGCATGAGAGCCTTCTTGACTGGGGAGGAGGGGGTTGGGCATCAGATGAAGTGTCGAGGAGGTGTGAATTCTAATGTCAGACCTATGCATATTGTTTGAAGGACCCACTGGTCTGATGTGATCTGCTCCCATTGGGTATGAAACAGCTGCAGATACCCTCCAAAGGGAGCCGTCCGCTGACAATCACTTATATCGTCTGAAGGGTCTGGAGCCAGACCCCCCATGATATGTTTGGAGAAGGCCTGCTGGCGGCCCCTGTCATGAAAGGACTGACAGTCGTGGGGCCTATCTGTGCCCTGGGAAAAGGGACATTGGAAGGAACCCGAGGTAGAGGGTTGCTTCATGTTCCGAAAGGTCTGCCTCCTGTAGGACTGGGAACCTTTGCGATCAGACTTCTTATTGACTGAACACATGATGTTCTTCTTGTCCTTGATTTCTATGAGGACAGGATCAAGGGCCTCCCCAAAAAGCTTGCCGCCCGTAAAGGGAGCCGAAGCAAGCTTCCACTTGGAACACATATCCGCGTTCCAGTGCCTGAGCCATAAGGTGTGTCGGGTGATGACGTTAGAGGCCAGAGACCTAGATGCGAATTTGGCAGCATTCAGAGTGGCTTCAGCCATGTACTCTGTGGCCACTATTATCTTATTAACATCCTACCTCAATTTGGTGTCCCCCGCCAGAATTTTAGCAAGAAGCTGCCTTAACCATAATAGGGCCATCCTGAACAAGAAAGACACAGAGGCGGAAGTCTTAATGGCCCAAGCTGCCTCCTGATGAGTTTTGTGGCAGGCATTCTTGGCTCTCTTATCCTCCCCCTTGAGACCCTCTAATAGCTTGGGGGGGGGGCTGAGGAGGAAGTGAGCGCTGCCATTGGCACATCCACTGGAGGCAATTTCAGCAGGTCATCTAGACTTGGATCTATAGTGTACAACTTCTTATCATTACCACTGGGGGTGGCAAGGGTGCCCGGCTGCGCCCATTGCTTTTGTACTACATTAAGAAACAATTTTGGAACTGGCACAATTTTGAGGTTCTCAGGAGCAGGGACTGGGGTGCTAGTACCCAAACGGGTCGGGGCTTTAGCCTTATTCAAAATAGTATTGAAATGAGCATGCTTGAACAGGCCAGAGAAGGCAGGCTTGTCAGGCACAGCAGCCTCATCCTCGGAGAACTTGAGTTCTGGGCTCGGACCAATATCCTCCTCCTAGTCCGAATCCTCGCTGGCTATAGAGGAGTGTGGAGACTGAGGGCACTGGGCCTGAGAAACTTCCTGAAAAGGTCCTGTGACCGGGAGAGGTCGGATTTTGCGCTGGGGGCCTGCCTCTATCCCCTGCGATATGGCCGACTATGACATCCTGCACCTCACTCACATTAAAATTAAACAGGTTATAATTGCTAAATGAAAAAGAATTAAACCTACATCTTCAGAGTGGAATTCAATTTACTAACTACAGAAGGAAAAGAATTCCATCTGTACAACTGTACAACACTGTTTCTAATATAAACATACTCATTCTTAGATTCAGCTTTGAACTTGAATATCCAGATTTATCAATAGTCAGCAGTGCTTCTCTTTAGCAAAGTCTAGTGTATTCAATACTGAAAATCGGAGAAGACAATTGTTACATGACTTAAGCTCCTTTTGTTTAGACTACTGAAACATGCTATATCAAGTTACCTGTAAAGAGTGTTTAAAATTTTTACTTTGGTACCGAGCCAAAGTATTGATATAAAATAGAATAATTACCTTCATTGTACCTTCATTAGAGCCGAGGTGGCACAGTGGTTAGGGTGCAGTACTGCAGGCCACTTCAGCTGACTGTTATCTGCAGTTCAGCGGTTCTAATCTCACCGGCTCAAGTTTGACTCAGCCTTCCATCCTTCTGAGGTGAGTGAAATGAGGACCCAGACTGTGGGGGCGATATGCTGACTCTGTAAACTGCTTAGAGAGGGCTGAAAGCCCTATGAAGAGGTATATAAGTCTAACTGCTATTGCTATTGCTATTGTTCTATTTATATGTAGTTTAAACACTTAAATGAAGGGTGTGTAAATAAAAAAGAGAAAAAAAATCTCCCATAAAGTTGTCTTGAACGTCAAGATTTTCAGAACTAGGTATTTCTGTTCTACCAGGTTCTGAACTATATTTTTAATGAGAATTATACGGATCCTACTTTTATGGTTTATAACATTTTATGTTGGAATTGTGTTGAAAAGTTGAAATTAAGATTGCCGGGAGAGATATCAACAACCTCAGATATGCAGATGATACCACTCTAATGGCAGAAATTGAAGAGGAACTAAAGAGCCTCTTGATGAGGGTAAATAAGGAGTGTGTAAAAGTTGGCTTGAAACTCAATATTAAGAAAACTAAGATCATGGTATCCAGCTCTCTCAATTCCTGACAAATAGATGGAGAAGAAATGAAGGTAATGTCAGATTTTATTTTCCTGGGCTGCAAGATCACAGCAGATGAGATCTGCAGCCAAGAAATTAAAAGACGCTTGCTCCTGGAGACGAAAGCTATGGTAAATCTAGAGAGCATACTAAAAAGCAGAGACATTACCCTGCCAACAAAAGTGTGTATAGTCAAGGCCATGGTTTTCCCAGTTACAATATATGGCTGTGAAAGTTGGACCATAAAAAAGGCTGATTGCCAAAGAATTGAGGCCTTTGAAGTATGATGCTGGAGAAGACTCTTGCGAGTCCCTTGGACTGCAAGGTGATCACACCAGTCAATCCTAGAGGAGATCAATCCTGACTGCTCTTTAGAAGGCTAGATCCTGAAGATGAAACTCAAAAACTTTGGTCACCAAATGAGAAGGACTTCCTGGAGAAAAGCCTAATACAGGGAACTATTGAGGGCAAAAGAAAAAGGAGACGTCAAAAAATGAGGTGGCTGGATGGAATCACTGAAACAATAAATGTGAGCTTAAATGAAGTGCAGAGGATCATAGAGGGCAGGAAGGCCCGAAGGAATGTTGTCCATGGGGTCGCGATGAGTCAGACATGACTTTGCAACTAACAACAAACATTTTATTAAGGAGAACTTGATAAGTCTGTTGACCTGTATCTGTTGACTTGTAATCATTGTACAATGTGCTTTAGCTAACTGTAATTAATGTTACTGATTTTTGTGCCTGGACAGCCAGGTGACACTACTCGTGCTAGACATAACTGTTACGTAGTCCATGAAATAGATTTCTCTAAATCTCAAGTCCAGAAAAAGAACGATTGGTGTGTTAATTCAAAAAGGCACGAGGAAAAGATTTAGAATTCAAATAGTTAAGTAGATAAATACGTATAGTTTATAGAGTTTGTTTGTGAAAATTGTATTGTAAGCAAGTTTGCTGAATATGGAGTTAAGATCTGGTATGTCAGTATTTTAAGAAAACAATATTTGAATTACTGCTAAATTAAGTTTGAAATACACCCAGTTCTGTTGATATACTTAAATTGTGATTCTAGTTACATTTACCTGAATTAAATCCCACTAGCGGTTATTACTTAATTACTGCAAAACATACATACATAGCTTTGTGCTATTAAGTTTATTCATTTTTTCAAATGCTCTCCTAGGTAAATGGATAAGATAACAAATCATATACTAAATTGTGTGCACCTCTTATGCTCAAAGAAGAGGTTGTATAAATAAATACTTTCTCTGAGGAGCACTTTGAAAATCCATTTGAAAAAAACCTTCAGAACCAAAAAATCAATGAAGCAAAATTTTCAAAAGCTATAAATAGGCAATATAAAAACTATACAGTAAAATTCCTGAGAGAAGGAATAAATGATATTCACTGTAGGATGAGTGTAATTTTATATAAGCCAGTTTGTAGTACTGCTTGATAGGCCTCCATGATGGCCTGTCGCAACCACCTGCCTATAGTGGCCGAAGACACCCTAGCACCTAGCGTGCTAGGTTGGAAGGACAGGAACAGCGCCTTTGAATGCCTGATAAATGTACGCCTCAGATAAATGCATAGGGCGCAGTGGACATCTAGGCGGTGCCAGCGAACCTCCCTCTCGTGAAGTTGGGAAGAATGATCTCCTGCGACCTATGGAATAGGGAGTTAACCTTTGGAAGAAAAGTCGGATCTAACCTCAGGACAACCCTGTCTTGGTGGAATTGGCACAAATCCTCCTTGGACGACAAGCTGCCCAATTCGGAAATCCATCTAGCCAAAGTGATGGCGACAAAGAAAATCACATTCAGGGTTAGGAACCTAAGGTTGGTTCGAAAGGGGCACCTGTAAGGGCTCTAAGAACCAGAGAGAGATCCCACGTGGGGAACCTGTGTACCCGGGGAGGACATAGGTTTTCCGCCCCATTGAGTAAACGCTTCACCAATGGTGATTGAGTTAGTGACCAATGACCCTCCCCTGCTAAGACTGGAGAGAAGGCAGCCATCTGCCTCTGTAAGGTGTTATGAGAGAGGCCACGGTCTAGACTGTGTTGTAGGAATTCGAGGACCTGGACAACCGAGGCTGAAGTCGGGGATATGTGGACCTCCCACACCAGGACACGAACGTCGACCAAGTTGAATTATAAATTCAAGTGGTTGACAGGTGCCTGACAGCCTCGATGGTGGAGATAACTTTGGCAGACAGGCTAGCATCTCTTAGGAGAGAATGCTCAAGTGCCAGGAGGTCAGCTGGAGCCATTGGGGCTCCGGGTGAACCAGGACCCCCTAGGACAGGGCGACCTCCTCCCGGGGAATCCTCCAGTGTGGAGAGATGGATAGTTGGACTAGATCTGCGAACCAAGGTCGCCTCGGCCAAAACGGGGCCACCAGGATGAAATGGCCCCTTCCAACACTATTTTCTTCAGAGTTCCCTGGATGAGGGAAGAGGAGGAAAGACGTAAAGGAGACCAGGGGGCCTGAGAGCATCCGTGCCCTCCGCGTTGCGTGCAGGAAAAGTGGGAGAAGAATCGGGGAAGTTGAGCGTTGGTCGGGCTGGCGAACAAGTCCACCAGTGGATCGCCGAAACAGAGACAGATCCTGTGGAATATCTCTGGAGCCGGCTGCCACTCGCCAAGATCTACTGTCATCTGGCTCAACCAGTCGGCTTGGTGATTGGCAATGCCCGAGATGTGCTCAGATATGATGGATGCCAAGTTCCTCTCCACCCATAAGCCGAGCTTCTGAGCTTCTTGCCACAGGCTTTTGGAATGAGTCCCCCACACCTTGACGATTTATGTGAGCTTTTGCAGCAACGTTGTCTGTCAGGAGGAGGACATGTTGATTGGCTATCGAGTCTTGAAATTGAAGAAGGGCCAGGCGAGCCGCCTTCAGCTCCAGCCAATTGATGTTGTGGCGTAGGTTGGACTCCGACCATCATTCCTGTGCCAGGCTGGCCTCCATCACTGTCCCCCAGCCAGAGGCTGGCATCCGTAGTGATGGAGATGCAGTCCAGCTCCCAGAATTTGGCCCGCGGTTCAAAGACGGAGATAGCCACCACCTCAGAGACCAGCGGAGGCCCGGTGAGAGAGGAATGGAATGTGGGGAGTTGCTCAACCGTTGCTGTTGGAAAGAAATGAGTGTCCACTACAGTGGCTGGGAGTGTATACAAGCCCATGGGACAATCCCTATGCACAACACCATCTTTTCCAGTAAGTGTGCCAATTTCAGGATGGAAGCTGACCGATTTGCGCTGACGTGTCGTCCCAAGGTTTGTAGGCTTGTCAGGTGGTCTGGTCAAAGACGAACTAGCCCTGGTCTCGAGTCTATCACTGTGCCCAAACGTACAATTTTTGTCGATGGAGAGAGATGGCTCTTGGGGAAGTTGATAGAAAACCCCAGGGACTGTAGAGCCCGGATGGTGTCTTGCAGATCCAAATTTGCCTGTGTCCAGGAGTGGGCTAGGACGAGCACGTCATCAAGGTAACAATGGAGTCTCACCAGCAGGGAGCGCAGGTGAGCCTCCATCGCCGCCAGGACTTTCGGGAACGTGCCGGGGGAGGGGAGAGGCCAGGCCAAATGAAAGGGCCCTGTACTGAAAATGAAAATTTCCCCCTCCATAGGAAAAATGGAGGAATCTTCAGTGGGCTGGCCGAATCAGAATGTTAGGTATGCTTCTGTTAAGTCTATTGACTACTGTGGATGCATTAGCAAGAAGGGCGACCGGGGCATTTACTGTGGGAAGTTGCAGAGCCTGGGAGAAGGCCTGCTCCTTATTGCAATAACGCCTATAATTGCTCCCAGGATTGGACAAGGAGGAAGGCCTCACCCACTGGTTTTGGACCACTTCCAGGAAAAGAGGTGGTCCTCTTTATCTGTGTTGGGATTTATGAACATGGCCAAGTTGGAATCCTTGTGCTGGGAGACTGGCGGAGCCCCAGTGCCAATCTGAATAGTCTTTTTGGCCTTGTGCAACATAGGCTTGAAGGTGGGGGGAGGAAAGGGACCTGGGAATACTGGGGCTTCTGGGGGAACGGAATCCTCATCCTCCAAAAAACCCAAGTCTGGGTGTGTGATAACCCCCAAGATGGAACCTTCACTGACTACTGAAGGGAAAGGAGGCCTAGGATTATCCTGTCCCCTGGAAGAGAAAGGGGACCTGCAGGAGGTCCAGGCACCCCTTGGGAAGAACAATCCCTCTGGGCTAGACCCAAGGAAATACCTCTAGATATATCTGCAGAGATGTGTCTCCTGATGCTATTAGGCAGCTGGTCCAAATCCTCTAAATCCTCCTCGGAAGGGCCCCGTGATGGAGGCCCCCGGGGGGGGGCAAATTGGGCTGCTGGGAGGTAGTCCCGAGATCCCCCTTCTACCAGATCCTCCACCCTTTCCCTATAAGCCCTAGGTGAGATGGGGGATGAAGGGGAGGCCACCCTCCTACGGAGCGTTGCAGGGTGAACCTGAGGTGTGAGAACGGGGCTCAATTGGGGATCTGGATCTGCTGGGGGATTCAGGCCTAGCTGCCTGACCCAGCCTTTCTGCCCTAGCCACCTGTTTTTTCAGGGCTTTTTGTCTTCTGGATTCATCTCTGCGGCTGCTCTGGAAGGGGGTTGATTGGCTGTAGGCCTGGAGACCGCTGTCCTCGGCCTAAGCCTGCCCTGGCCCTCCTCGACCAGATCTCCTTAGGCCTGTACGGGTTCTTGAATTGTGGAGGTCATGCCTCCCTCACGTCCTAGTTGGATGGACTGTGGTTGTCTGCTGGCCGCGCTGCAGACTGATCCAATCCTGCCATGCCTCATCACCTGCGGGCCTGCAGCCCCGATGCAGGTCGCTGCTGGTATTGTGGCAAGAGGCTGCCGCCCATGAGGTCGCACCCAAAATGGCCACCGCACCTTGTGGGTGGTGAAATGGGCGATCGCAGTGCTCTAACTTTGGCTCTGAGAGATTAGCCTTGCGTCGAGCCGAGTCCTTGAGACTCCTGTGCCCAGACTCGCAGTCCTCCAGCTTCCATGGGCCGGGCTGGGCCGTTCAGCAAATTGAATCAGAAGCTCTGGCGGTGGCACTGAAGGCAGATCGGCCGAGTAGAAAGATTTAAATCGCTAGAAGCGGCGCTTGAGCTAATTAGAGAAACTTCTGCCGCTGTGCTCTGAAGGAGTAGGCAGTTCTCTGACTGGCCGCAGGGTAGGAGGCAAAGCCCCCCCCCTTTCTCCGTGAAACTGGAACAGTCTTTTCTGGCTAGTCTGTTTTAATCAAATTTAGGATATCCAATTAATCAAATCAATACACAAGTTTAATCGTACCTCACTGGAGCCACAGGTAGTGCTTGGATCAAAGACTGAGGGAAACTGGGAGTCGAGAGGGAAAGGAGGATACTTAAGAAAAGTCCCTCAATCTCTGGATCAATCAGGCTGTGACTAAACCCTGTTGTAGCCCATCCCACCAAAACTACAGGAAAACAAGATTATTCCACTTGAAAATCATCTCAGTTTGTAGTATTATGTAGAGATGTTTTGGAAATGTTTCTATCGCTGTAATTCGACAAAGTTTTTCAAACAAGTTGTTAATAGTTAACTATTCAAATCATACCAATATCTGGCAGTAACCAGTAATCCTAGCAGGTATAAATACATGAGCTTATTTTGTATGGTTTGTAGCTATGGTAGTTTGCACTTGCTGACTATTAGTACTAACATTAACTATAAATAATAATTTATTAACTATATTAATAAATCATTACATAAAGTGAAAAAGTCTTCTTAGATGCTTATAAACAGGGGATTACTTAAAAAGGAAAATATGGAACATGATACTTATTTTGCAATCTTCAATACAAAAATTCCTGAATAACCATATTTTCTTCCACCTTTATCTTTGTTTTAATGTATCAACAGAACTAACAGGATAAGACAAGTTTAACTTCTGTTCTTAATACATTTTATATGCCTATCCTTTGCTGTAGGAAATCTTATATAATTAGGCATCAAATTAAAATGCAACTGCACAGTTCACAAAAAGTATATCTGTTTGCTTGTATTTTAAATCCAGATGATATCTCAAAACTTCAATACATTTGATGAAAAATCTATAACAAAGTAGTATTTGTACACCATTATTTAATGCAAAGCATTATGGAATCGTGACAAAGTAATCTATACTTCTGTCCCTATCCCTACCTTCTACATGCAAATTTCTTGTCTTGATCACTGCAGAATAAAATCTCAATTTTAGACCTAGATTTTTAAAATATAATATGCAACCTACAAGCCCAATTTAAAATATCATTATATTATTGATAGTAGAAACAGATTTTAGCAATGTTACAATACTAAGTTAAAATAGTACACCAAATTATGATTATAAACCAACTTTATAACCAAAATTGCCACGCAGAAAAATTCCACTCTATATAAGTGCTGCAAAGCTTTATTGACACAAACAAAAGAAATATCCTGCCTGCTATTTAAGTAAGTGGAATCTCTCAAGTTTGTAAACTTACAATTTTTCCTGTTCTAATACAATGAAAAATTGCGACATTGCTATTGAATTGGCCATGAAGCAACACTGAATTGAACTGAAAACATTATTAAAATATTTTCATTATTTCATAATCAAAAGCCAACATGGGTTTATCAAAAATACATCATGCCAAACAAATCTTATTGCATTCTTTGACAAAGTGGCAAAATTAGTGGACCAGAAAAATGCTGTGTATATAATTTATTTGGACTTCAGTAAGAGATTTAATAAAATAAGACTACAATCTACTACTTGATAAGATAGAAAAAGGCAGGTTAGACAGCATCACCACCAAATGGATTCATAACTGGCTAACCAACCGCACTCAATGTGTAGTCCTCAATGGACCCACATCTACATGGAGGAAAGTATGCAGTAGGGTACCCCAAGGCTCTGTTTTCAGCCCAGTACTCTTCAATATCTTCATCAGTGATTTAGAGGAGAGTGTAGATGGGGAATTCATCAAATTTGAAGACAAAACCAAGTTGGCAAGAATAGCCAACACCCTAGGAGATAAGACTTAAGATGCAAAAGGATCTTGGCAGATTTGAACATTGGGCTCTATCTAACAGAATGAAATTCAATGGTGACAAAAGTTCTACATTTATCTAAGAAAAACCCAATGCACAGGTATAGTATAGATGGTACCTGGCTCAACAGTAATTACTGTGAGAGGGATCTTGGAGTCTTAATATGAGCCAGCTGTGTGCTTCAGCTGCCCAAAAAAGCCAATGTAGCCCTAGGATGTATTAACAGAGGACAGAATCAAGATCATGTGAACTGTTAATAGCAATTTATAATGCCTTGCCCATACTTGAAATATTGCATCCAGTTTTGAACATCACAATCAATGTTCCCTCTAATTTTTTTTCCGTGTGAGCGGAAAAGTATAGTGTTTGAGCAGCACATTTTCATACCTGAGCACCTGGATTTTTTCCATAGATGTCACCCAAGATAACGAACTTAGTGTTATTTGAAACTCAATTCTACCATGTAAATATCCATTAAGTAACGAAATCTCCCTATACAGGTAGTCCTCAATCTACGACCATCATTGAGCCCAAAGTTTCTATTGCTAAGGGAGACATTTGTTAAGTGAGTTTTGCCCCATTTTACAACCTTTCTTGCTGCAGTTAAGTGAATCACTGCGGTTAAATCAGTAACCTGGTTGTTAAGTCAGTCTGACTTTCCTACTGACTTTCCTTGGCAGATGGTTGCAAAAGGTGACCCCAGGACACTGCAACCATCATAAATATGAGGCAGTTGCCAAAGATCCAAATTTTGATCATATGACCATGGGGATGCTGCAATGATCATGTGTGAAGAACAGCTGTAATTCACTTTTTTCAGTGCTGATGTAGTTTTAGTCATTAAGTGAACTGTTGTAAGTTGAGGACTATACTTTCCCCCTTACTATCCAATAGTCTGCAGTGATATTAGCAAGTTATGAATAAATTACCAACTGATATAGATTAGCAATTGGAGCACTTAAAGAAGCAAACAAAGAGGGGAGAGGAAGGGAGGGAGGAAGGAAAGAAGGGAGAGGGAGAGAGAGACAGAGACAGAGGGAGAGACAAAAAAGGAAAGAGGAGAAAGAGAAAAAGAAAGGGGAGAGGAGGGTGGGAGGATAAGAAAAAGAGGCAGAAAAAAGAAAGAGAGAGAAAGAGGAAAGGAAGAAAGAAGGAAGGAAGGAAAGAAAAAAGGAAGAAAGAAAAGAGGAGAGGAGAGAAGAGAAGAAATAGAGGCCAATAAAGCAAACAAGGAAAAGTAAGGAAAAAACTTTCACTGGAAAACACTATTTTTCCATCAGTGCAAAACTTTCCTAAACAAGGTTAATTTTCTGGATTTTGACTTTCCGGTCCAGGTGGACCAAGAAGCCTTTATTTTCTTTTTCTAAAATCAAAATCTGCAGAGCACCAGCTCAACTCCCCCTTCCTGCGAAAAAAAAGTGGCTGTGTCTTGAGGGTAGTTTTGAACCAGGTCTCTTAAATCCTAGTCCAGCGCCTTAACTATTAAGCCCCTCAAGGAATGTGTAAAATAGCCCTTCCTAGGGCTTCGTCCTGTTTTTTGTCAGAAGTAAACTCTGGTAACAAATGGGGAATTATAATAACCCCAATCAATTTTGCTTTCTGTAAACTGTGACTCAAATTATTAAAATGTCACTGCCTGTTTTATAATTTCAATAAAATTGTTAGAGACACATGATTCTTTCTAGCATGATTTCATACAAAAGCATTTTAAAGGTTTTAATGTGTTATTGAGAATAAATAAAGATTAACATTAGGCATAGAATTATAAAGTGTGAGTGGATTAAAATAGAATTTAACTATTATCACAGTCCCTTCCTACCACTGTATGGCTCCAAGGTGCTAAGGCACCCTCATGTGTAGATCCAAAATGAAAGTCTCTAAGAATATGGGTTATTGTGAGGGGTATTTTTTTCTCTTAAGTTTTTTAAAATTAAAATTTCCTAATTGGTGCATAAAATATGTTGCAAAGCAAGTCTCCAGCTTCTTCATTTCTGCATTCTGAAATATTTTTTCCTGTGTGAAAGCTATTCATAAGGTTGGTTTTATTCCTGAATATCTAGTAAATAAGCTTATATTTCTCCTATATTCTGAAGTTATACCAATCTTCTTGTGTTTTAATTTCAGACATAACATTTTTGTCTCTGATTGCATTGAAAAACAGAAGAAACAGATAATGTTAGAAAACTTGGGAGTCCCTATTCGGGCGGGGGGGGGAGACAGACGATGCCGCTGCGCCCGGGACCCCTCCTGTCCCTCGGGGCGGCGCTGATGTCTCTCTTGTGGGGCGGGGGGTTGCGGGGAGTTCCTGGAAGCAAGGAGGTGGTGGGGGAAGATAGCCAGGGTCCGCGTTTGGATCTTTCTCCCGGCCTCCAGCTCTTTCCCCAGAAGGAAACGCCTTCCTCCCTCCGCGTTACGCTGAGCCTCATTTAAAGGCTGCGGTTTTGAGCTCAGGCAAGATGGGAACAAAGGGGGGGGGGGTTGCACAGAGCTTCTTCAGCTCTGACAGGATTGTGGGGAATGGGAGGATTTCTATGCCTTGCGGACAGCTGGGCATTTGCATCCCCCACTTCCTAACTCCTCACTGTTGCAGCCATTGCTGGTCCAACACGATTTTCCTCCCCTGGGATGGCAGCGGAGCCCCGGGCTGCTTCTTCTGCGTCCGCTGGACTGGAGCTGGGAAGGGGGCGGGAAGAGCGGCGGGGCTGGCTGTGGCCCGTGGTGGCAGGCTGGTTCACCACCTCCTCCTCCTCCAACAGGCAACAGCACTGCCGGATCCAGTTGTAGCCGCCTGCAAAACGTTTCCTTTACAGAGTTTCTCTGCGCGGCAAGGTGCTTTCTTGCAAGGTGCGCGGCCGCGCAGGCGCGCACCTTAGAGGGAACAGTGATCACAATATAAAAAAAAATGCTGAGACTGAGAGAAGAGAAGAGCAACAAAGATGATTAGGGGATTGGATTGGGATAGTTGAAGAAATCGGGTATGCCTACTTTAATAAAAAGGACTAGAAGTGACACGATAGTAATGTTCTAATATTTGAAGGGCTGCCACAAGGAAGAAGGGTACAATCTATTCTTCAAAGTAACTGAAGGCAGGACAAGAAGTAATGAATGGAAACTAATCAAGGAGAAAAGCAACTTAGAACTAAGGAGAAATTTCCTAGAAATTAGAACAATTAATCAATGGAACAACTTGCTCCAGAGGTTTTTAAGAAGGGACCAGACAACCTTTTGTCTGAAATGGTATAGGGCAGTGATGGCTAACCTTTTTCTAAAGATGTGCCAAAACTGTGTGTGCACGTGCTATTGCATGCATATGCATGCCCTCCCACCTGTGCATGTGTGCACAAACCCCCAACCAGCACATGCACACACAATGTATGTGTGCCCCCCCCCCGCCCGGTGTGTGGGAACTCTCACTCTCCCTAGGCTCCGGAGGCTTTTCTGAAAAGAAGAATTCTAGAAACCATGCTCAATATGACTTGCCTGGCTTAGTTTAAACATTGTTTATACCGAAGTAGAAAGAGAGATATAAAAAGTGAAAATGTAGGAGATGGCCAGGATGAGTCCGAGGGACCAGTCAAGAGCATCATTAATCTTCATCTTTTCATGTCCACTAGAGTAGGCCACCACCCATCTTGAATTCTATTGAGTCTTATCTACCACCTATTTGCTTTGACTGTTAATAGGTCAGATTCCCACAGAGAGTGTTAGCATGCAATAAGCCTATATTCATTTTTACCGCCCAGGCTCCCGATTCCTTATGCTTGATAGAAAATTTAACATTACAGAATATCAGAGAATAGTGTGTGCAAATTTGCTTCTTTCAATTGTAATAAAGCAGACCTTGCATTTTACCATCCATAGGCCTCATGTGGCCCTTTGGTTCTCCTTCTCTGGCCCACAATATCAGCAGTACCAATGGCGGATCTCAGCAGCTTGGGGGATGGGGAGGACAATGTTGCCAGAGGTGCAGTATCAGGGGAGAATGGAATGTTGGGAGGCTGGGATTGGTGGGGTGGGCTAGCGGCATGGGTAGTGGCAGACCCCCACAATAGTCCCAGTTTCTCATGTCGCCCTTTGGGAAAATTAATTGCTCACCCCTGGAATAAAATAATACTTGAATGCTAAGAATAGCAAATATTTTAACATTGCCATTTGATCACTTTAAAAAATAACATATTGCTTAAGATGTACTGTTTCATAAAACATTCTCACAAGTAAGCCTGTTCTGGTCTTGGATTAACCAACTTCCTAACTGGATTGTTTAAATCTAGAAAAAGGCAAGTGTTTTCTTTGGGGAAGAAAAATCTATTGTTTCAGATAAAGCTTGGGTTTCCTTTTAAATGTGATTATATGATTGCAGGTTTATATTTTAACTTTCCTCAGGAATTCACACACCCCTCATTTGTATCCTGTTATTCATTTAGCATTTCCCTTTTACTTCAACAAACTTTTAACAAAAACCTATCAACTAAATCCACAAGCAAAATAGAACATTTTTACATTTACAAGACATTTTATAATTCAATACTTTATTGAATTATATTACTAACTAACAATACTAATTAATACTTATGTGTTAGAACCTGCTTCATGTGTAAAACTGTATTTTTACATCTTTCCACTAATTATGCTCTCTTTCATGTAACTCCATGATTAACTATAGCAAAGGAGGCCAACAAGCAAGAGAGGCATGTATATGGTTGCCAGCCGACCAGAACTTCCTAACTTTACTGGTTATTGCTTCCATAAAACACTATTATACTGCAGGCTACATAAGCCTGGCATGCTACAAACAGATGAAATCATATCTCCATGGGGTGGGGATGTATACAGAAGAAGGTGAACAGACAACAATACATCATATACTTGTGGCTTTTTTCTGAAAATAACGTTGATCCTTACCTGAATGTTTCTTTTCTATGGTAGAGGCGGGAGGAGCTACAACAGGTTTTATTACAGCCTGATTGGTCCAGAGACTGAAGGATTTTTCTTAAGTATTCTCCTTTCAGCTCCCAGTTTCACGAGGTTGAATGGAAAATCTGACAGCATTATGTAAGGAAAATAACACCACATATACCGAGAAAAAAACAGCGACCACCCCGACCCCTTCTGAGCAAACCAATGGTGGGAATGTAGCCCCTCCCGCCTCTACCACAGAAGAGAAACATTCAGGTAAGGACCAATGTTCTTTTTCCTGTGGTTTTGGCGGGAGGGGATACAACAGGGACATACCCAAGCTAAGTCCCAGGGTGGGTTGTTGACTCCGGGGGAGGGGGGCCGCCACCTGTTGGAGTACCCGACGGCCGAAGGCCGCATCCGCCGAAGCAAAACGAATAAAGGGGGAGGGAGAGGCCCAGGTGGACGCCTACAAATATCCTCCAGCAGAGCCCTGGTAGCCCAGGCGGCCATGGTAGCCGCACTCCTGGTGATGTGGGTGGTGATGCCCTGCTGCGGAACCTGGTGAACAGCCTGATAGGCCTCCGTGATGCCCTGTCGCATCCACCTGCCTATGGTGGCAGAAGACACCCTAGCCCCTAGCGTACTAGGTTGAAAGGGCAGGAACAGGGCCTCCGACTGCCTGATAGAAGATGTACATCTGAGATAATGACATCTAGGCGGTGCCAGCGGACCTACCTCTCATGGGTAGGAGAGTGGCAGAAGTTGGGAAGATAACCTCCTGCAACCTATGGAATAGGGAGTTGACCTTTGGCAGGAAGGTTGGGTCTAGCCTCAGGACAACCCTGTCTTGGTGGAATTGGAACAAATCCTCCTTGGATGACAAAGCACCAACTCGAAAATGCATCTAGCCGAAGTGACGGCGACAAGAAAAATCACCTTCAGGGTCAGGAACCTAAGGTGTACGGTCCTCAACAGCTCGAAGGGGCACCTGTAAGGGCTCCAAGAACCAGGAAGAGATCCCACGTGGGAAACCTGTGTACCGGGAAAGGGCACAGGTTAGCCGCACCCTTGAGGAAACGTTTCACCAATGGCGATTGGTGACCCTCCAATGACCCTCCCCAGCTAAGACTGAAGATAGTGTACCTCCATAAGGTGTTATGGGAGAGGCCACAGTTTCTACAACTGTGTTGTAGAAAATCGAGGTCCTGGGCAACCGAGGCAGAAGCTGGGGAGATTGGGAACCTCCCACACCAGGACACAAACGCCGACCACGTCGAATTATAAATTCGAGTGGTAGAAGGATACTTGGAAGCCTCAATACTGGAGATAACCTTGGCAGACAGGCTAGAATCCCTCAGGAGGCACCACTCAAGTGCCAGGCGATCAGCTGGAGCCACTGAGGCTCCGGATGAATCAGGACCCCCTGGCACAGGGCGACTTCCTCCTAGGGAATTCTCCAGGGTGCGGATATGTACAGTTGGACAAGGTCGCCTCAGCCAAAATGGGCCCACCAGGATGATATGGGCCCATTCCAACACTATTTTTTTCAGGGTTCCCTGGATGAGAGGAAGGGGAGGAAAGGCATACAGAAGGCCATGGGGCTATGGGCTCCTGAGAGTGTCCGTGCCCTCTGCGTTGCGTGCAGGAAAGTGGGAGAAGAATCGGGGAAGTTGAGCATTGCTCAGGCTGGCGAACAAGTCCATCAGTGGATTGCCGAAACGGAGGCAGATCCTATGAAATATCTCTGGAGCCAGCTACCACTTGCCATGATTCACTGTCATCCGGCTCAACCAATTGGCTTGGTGATTGGCAATGCCTGAGATGTGTTCTGAAAGGATGGATGCAAAAATTTTCTCCGCCTATAGACCAAACTTCCAAGCTTCTTGCCACAGGCTTTTGGAATGGGTCCCCCCTTGATGATTTATGTGAGCTTTTGCTGCAACATTGTCCATCAGGAGGAGGACATGTTGATTGGCTATCGAGTCTTGAAAGTTAAGAAGGGCTAGGTGGGCTGCCTTCAGCTCCAGCCAATTGATGTTCTGGCGCAGGTCGGACTTTGACCATCGTCCCTGCGCAAGTCTGGTCTCCATTAGTGCCCCCCAGCCGGAGGCTGGTGTCCGTTGTGATGGAGATGTGATCCGGTTCCCAAAATTCGGTCCCGCGGTTCAAGTCGAGTCTATCACTGTGCCTAAGTGTAGGATTTTTGTTGATGGGGAGACACGGCTCTTGGGGAAGTTGGTGGAAAACCCCAGGGACTGTAGCGTCCAGATGGTGATCTGCAGATCAGATTCGCCTGTGTTCGGGATTGGGCTAAGACGAGCATGTCGTCGAGGTACCAATGGAGTCTCACTGGCTGGGAGTACAGGTGAGCTGCCATCGCCACCAGGACTTTCGTGAACAGACGGGGAGCAGAGGCTAGGCCAAATAGGAGTGACCTGTACTGAAAATGAACCCCCGTGGGAAAAACTGAGGAATTTGCAGTGGGTTGGCTGAATTGTAATGTATAAGTATGTCTCTGTTAAGTCTATTGCCACCATAAAGTCACCCTGTCTGATCCTCAGTAATATGGACTTGAGAGAGGACATCTTGAAGTGCCGGTAGACCAGGAATGAATTCAGATGCTTCAAGTCCAAGATCGCTCTCCATCCCCCGGAGCTCTTGCGGACAACAAAGAGGTCTGAGTACACGCCTAGCTCATACTCCTCTGGAGGGACCGGCTCGACTGCCTGAATTTTCAGCAGATGCTGGATTGCCAGAAGCATTAGGCGGCACCTTTCTGGGTCCCTGGAGGGGGGGAAGTCCTGAAGAGCGTTGGGGGAGGCGAGAGGAACTCCAGACGGAGACCCACCCTGACCGTCGACCTGATCCAGGCATCTGATGTTATATGATCCCACTGGTCCGCAAAGAATGCCAGGCAGCCGCCTATGGGTAGACTCGGGTTGGAGTCATTTCCCCCTGCAGAAGGGCCATTTGGACTGACTTTGAACCTTATTCCTATCCTGGTAGAATGGCCGCTGACTCTGTCTATCATACCTGTAGGAGCGTACTGCTGCTGGCAGTAGTCCTGGTCAGGAGGCCTGAAGGATGAAGGCCTATGGTATGAAGACGGACAATTATCCGACCTCTTAGAATTTGAAGGTAGGACCTTCTTTTTATCCTTGTTCTCCACAAAGATGGGATCAAGGGAGGCTCCAAAAAGGGTAGGGCCGGAGAAGGGGGCCGCCACCAGGTTCCATTTGGACTTGTTGTCCATTTGCCAATTATCGAGCCAAAGAAGTCTCCTCACAGTCACAGAGGTGGCTAGAGCTCTGGATGCAAATTTAACGGAATCCAGGGTGGCATCCGCTGGGAACTGGGTAGCTGAAATAATCTTAGTGAGGTCTTGGTGAAAACGCTCATCTTGGATCCGGATGCAGCCCTGTAGCTGCCGGAGCCACATTACCATTGTGCGGTTGAAATAGGATGCTGCCGCAGCCGCCTTAATGGCCCACACAGAAGCGTTCTTACAAAGAGTAAGCTCCGCACACTTGTCCTCTGGCTTCAGCTTGTTGGCCATGTCACCAGAGGCTACTGTGGATGCGTTAGCCAAAAGGGTGACCGGGGCATCTACCGTGGGAAGTTGCAGAGCCTGGGAAAAGGCCTGCTCCATATTGTAATAACGCTTATTATTGCTTCTGGGATTGGACAAGGACTAAGGCATCACTTACTGATTCTGGGCTACTTCCAGGAAAAGGGGAGAAGCCGGGACCTCCTCTTTATCCATGTTGGGATTTACAAATATGGCCAAGTTGGGATCCCTGTGCTGTGAGACTGGTGGAGCCCCCATGCCAATCTGAGTAGTCTTTTTGGCCTTGTGTAACATAGGCTTGAAAGCGGGAGGAGGAAAAAGCCCCAGAAATGCTGGGGCTTCTGGGGGAACGGAATCCTCATCCTCTGAAAACCCCAAGTCTGGGTGTGTGACCTCCCCCAAGATGGAACCCACCCTGACCACTGAGGGGGAAGGAGGCCTAGGATTGTCGTGTCCTCTGGAGGAAGAGGGGGACCTCTCCCTGGCAACCGCCGGTGGTCTGGGCACCCTTTGGGAAGAACTGTCTCTCTGGACTCGGCCCGAGGAAATATCTCTAGATATAGCTGCAGAGATGAGCCTCCTGATGCAATCTGGCAACTGGTCTAAATCCTCTAAATCCTCCTCGGAAGGGCCCCGTGATGGAGGCTCTCGGGGGGCAGGTTGGGCTGCTGGTAGGTAGTCCCAGGATCCCCCTTCTCCCAGGTTCTCCACCCTTTCCCTATAGGCTCTAGGTAAGATCGGGGGAGAAGGGGAGGCCACCCCCCCTGCGGGGCCTTGCAGGAGAAATAGAGGGGAGGAAGGACTGAAGCTGAACTATTCTGTTGGCATTTTAACACATTTTGAAACTAGTACCCACTGCTGTCAACTCAAGGGACAAAAACTGCACTTTAGCATAGCATAAGAACAACTAAGATTGATTTAAGATGTCTCACACACATGTGACCAGAGAGAAAGGATCATGTGGATACATAGAAACAAAAAATAGGAGTATTTTGTATGTGCAGTGATGAGATGTAAGTAGAGAAAGATCCTTGATAAGAAACTATCCTAAGCACTGAGAAAAAAATTAACAAAATGGGAAAAGCTCAGTATTTTACAAGTACTCAACATTCCTCTACTCTAAAGCATATTCTACTCATTAACTTTTCCAGAAAAATTCAAAAACTCATAGTACCGAATAATGTAGCATGCAAGTTCTGTCTTGGATTTGTTTCCAAGAGATTATCTATTCTAACAAATTCCACTGGTAACTCAACTCACAAGACCAATATTTATTGAAGCTATAGATTCATTTCTGTGACTGTTTTTGAGAGGTATCCATACTTACTTTTCTGTACATTTTGTAAAAGTATGCACTGAGACTGTTTTCCTGGAAATGCGAAGACTAGGGATGGCAAAGGCCAGAAACAGCTTGTCCAGCCCAAACCTACAGTGGGTCTTGAAAGGGTTCTCAAATCTAATCAACTAAAGAATTATTTCAGATTCTGAACATTGTTTCTACAGTGTGATTGTATTCTACTGTAGCCTTTCTAATCAGGAGTGGGTTCTGGCTGCAGCTACTGCTGGTTTGCTCAGGGATGTGCCACATAGGGTTCGCATGCTTGATGCGCGCATGCACAGTGCAACAAAAATTGTTCTGTGCATGCACAGAAGGTAAAAACAAGATGGCGGCACCTATGGTGCTGCCGAGAGAACCGGTTCGGGGGCGTGGCAGGCCTGGGTTGTTACCAGTTTCAGTGACCTAGGCCGCCAAGTTACTACTGGTTCAGTCGAACTGCTCCAAACCAGTAGGAACCCACCTCTGCTTCTAATGGCCTATTATTAATAGATATTTAGTTTACTTTGATAATGAGAGACAATATACACTCTTTATAATCTCTTGCACAATTCCATAGCACATTGATACAAAGTACAATTGCAACTGTACAAAGTACAATTACAAACATTGTACACACAACTCCTCCTCAGTCAGGGTTTTCATTTACTTTCTAACTCTCAGAAAGAAATATGTCCTTTTTAATACACACACACACACACACACACACACACACACACACACACACACAAACAAATAAATGAAATGGGGTACTAATATGTTGAAAGCACATTAATAAATTGCCAAAAGAATATTGCTTAAAAGGAGAATAACTTTTAAAAAGAGCACAACTTTAATTTTTTAAAAAAAAATCAAATTCTTTTTAAAAAAAGGAAGAAAAAAGCAGACAACTTAAGAAATTGTCAGTTAGGAAAACAAATTCAAATTTCTTACCATCAAAGAAGCTTTTGGCTCTCAGGTAACTCACGCTCAATCTAAGTACAGACAGTTTATCCAATTTGGCAATAACATCCTGAGGGAATGGCAGAAGACCAGCCAGACGATCCAGCTCAGCATTCAATCGATCTCTATGCCTTTTCGATGGATTTGACTTCACTCCTTCAGGAGGGGAAGGTTTTATTCTGCCATAATAATAGAACACAGTAGATCACATTTAAAATACGTGTGTTTTCACCAATAAAAAGTTTTATTCAGAAGTATCCCAAAATAATATATACATTTTCTTACTGATCCTAGTGAAATATGAATGTCCTAAACATTTTTTTTTGTTTTCAAAGGTATCTCTTCCATTAAAATGAATGTTAAGCTGTTAAAAAGAGATGAAGCAGAAGGAGGGCAGAGGTAGAGCTGAAGGATATTGTGATCATGCATCTGGGTTTAAAATATATAGTATCTTGCAACTATTTTATCAGCGTGCATCATCTATAACTAAGAGAGAAACTTCATATTTAAATTTTTTATTTTATTATTTATTTTTAAAAATGTTATACGTTATTATTTTTGACAGCAATTAACTATAATCAGCTGTGCTGATCTAGTTTTTTGAATTGCCAGCTAGACAGTGACTAGTAAAAAGTTGCCTAGCTGATTATGCCTAAAAAAGGACTACAACCTGGGTTGCTCTGTTCCTAATCCAGCATCTTGCCCACTATACAACACCAGATCTCAAATAGTACACATACATTTATAAGTAATATACTACCTATATTAATATTAATATAATATACTTAATATTAATATACTACTTAGTCTACTACACTTCCATAAATCTTCAGGTAGTTTATACACACTTCAAGATAGTTCATACACACTATAAACCTACACACTATAAAAACAGTCATATATAGTAGATATAAAAAGTCTAACGTGCGTCTGTTGAAATGCCAAAGTTTTGAAATGTAAAAATATAAATAAACCAGACCAAGATATTTAGGGTGACCTGAAGAGGACTGCGAACAGGAGATGCTCTTACAATCCAACAGATCTGAAGTGCTTTTGCAAGGAAGTGTGGGCAAAGATTCCCAAGACAATATGTGCCATGCTGATAGGCTCCTACCCAAAGAAATAATAAAATCAAAAGGTGCTTTGACAATGTAGTAGTTTAAAGGTGTGAACACTTGTTCAATCACATTATTGCATGTTTTTATTGTATTTTTGTTAAACTAAAAGATTTTATTTGTTTTTCAATTAAATGGCACAACTAATTTGTTATATAATAAGTAAAAAATTCTAAAGTGATTAATCTTGGTCTGATTTTTTTACAACTGAAAAATCTGGCATTTTAACACAGGTGTATAGACTTTTTATATCTACTGTAACTATTATATCCAACCAGAGCTATAATATTTAAATCCTAGACTAGAGAATACAAATACATTTATCAAGACTTGAAAATATATTTACATAAGATAGTATAATCAAACAGACTCAGTTGCTATTCTCCTCAGATGTTGCACTGTCTCTTGGAACCCTTTGAACCTTAAACTGCAGGCTTAGTTATGTATGTGTTTCTATGTTGTTGTAACATATTTTTCATTTGCAACTGCACAACTGAGTCCCCAGAATTACAGAGTTACATAAATAGCTTATGAAACAGATAATATGCACATAGTGCTTTTCAAACACCCACCCACACAACAAGGTTAATGTGCGAATTGGGTCATGGAACCAGTAGTTGGCATTCCTCCTAATTTATTGAAAATATATTTTGTTGGCACAAATGCATGCATTTAATTGAAGAAACTTTTAATCCATCTATCTACTGATTTCTAGATCAGGTATATTTTGTTCCAGATAGAAGTTAAATATTTCATCATGAATGACTTTTACAATAACTATATGTCCTTATCCTTATAAAAACTTCATTGTAAGAGTCAATAAATATCTAGATTTTCAAAGAGGCTTTTAAAAGAGTGAATCATACAATGAAATAGGTCTCCTTGAATGTTCACTGTAAATAAAAGGGTTCAATCTGATCATGAAGTCAAAACAAAACTAGTCATTCTTTCAAATTTTTCAAAAATATTACCTTCAAAGTTCATTGGGGAGTATTGATTTTAAGAGTCAATATCCTAAAATATTTAAAGGATATGTGACTAGATAAGATGACACTAAAAATGGCATATCTTATTTTACAACATTTCATGGCTCGTTTACGATTTCTTCCATTATGTGTGAAAAAAGCTAGTTCATTTAATTCCTCCTTTATTATTTTTATACATAACGCAAGGAGATGAACCTACCTAAAATTCTGTAAGATCTTTTATAATTCAACTAGAATAATAATTTATTTCTCAGCTATTGTCTCACTATGATTCTTTGCTAGAATCTTTTAAAAACAGCATATGAATTTACCAAATAGAAAAACCTTCTGCTTTATTTTCAATAATATCATGATCTCAAGCTATACTACTACTACCACCAAATACTATTTGAAGCTATCATACTACCAGAATTAACTCTCTTAATTACATTCTCTGCTTCTTGTATTTTCACAAACAAGTCAAGCCCGATTAGACTAGATTTATAGAAGCAGACACAAGTCAAAAGAGGACCCTAGTACTACAACTAATTTCTCCAAAAGACTTAACTTGCAAAACAGCTTACTCTCTGAATCAGTGACGTGCAGTCAGGGGAGGCAGGGGACGCAGACCCTCACTACTGTCATCATGAAGAGAAAAAAAAATGTAAAAGGCAAAAGCTGAGGTCAGGCTGAGCTAGTTGCTGCCAGAGTCACAGTGGATGACGCTGCTTAGTGCTTAACTGTTTAAAAAAACACTCAAGCAGAGTGAAGCAAGGGTTAAAGCTGAAAAATTCCTGACGTAGATGAGGCACGTCATTCTCCTGCCTCCTCCTGTAGAGGGTGCTTTTTTAGAGGCTTTTTTAAACAGTTAAGCAGAATCATCCATGGTGACTCTGGCAGCAACTAGCTTAGCCTGACCTTAGCTCTTGCCTTTTTCCTTTTACATTTTTTTCTTTCCATGATGGCAGGCAAGAGCAGAGTTGAAATCCTCTCTGAAACAGCTGGAAAAGGTACTTGTGGGTGGGAGGGGAAGGAATTCAAACTTCATCCTCCTTTGGGCAAAAGCTGGAGGGAAGTGCTCTCCCTCCCCAAGTGTAGTTTGATTGCAGGCAGAGCCACGTTGTCTTTTCAAACCTGTAATCAGTGAAGCTGGGCTGGATTCTTCCGGGGCTGGGGGAAAGTATGTGTGCTCCAGTATGGCTCTTTGACTGGCTTCCTGCCTCCTCCTTCCAATCCAACTTTGTGTGTGTGTGTGTGTGTGTGTGTGTGTGTGTGTGTTTGAGAGGGAGGAGGGAGGGAGAGAGGGAGGAAGGAGGGGAAGGGAGAAGAAAAAGAAAAAGAAAGAAGGAAACTTATTTCGCAAAGGAGAAAAACAAATGCTGTCACTTTAAATCGGAACTGAGCATGCCTGGTTGTGGAATTATGGGAGTTGAAGTCCACAAGTCTAAAAAAATTTGTGTCAGTGCCTCACCAGCCATAAATCTCACTGCACATCACTGCTCTGAATAGTATTGAGTATTTTCAGGATCTTTAAAAGATGCAGACTAATAGGACAGTTCACTACAGCTCCAAAAAGACTGCAGCAATTGTAGAAACAAAAAAACAAAATAGGTAAAGTATGATAAATATTATAGGAATCAGATTACAATATTAGCTGTAGTATAACAAAATAAATACTGTAGAAATTTAGTCAAGAATACTGTTGCAAAAAATAATACATAAAATGGCCATAATAAATATGTTTCCAAATTCTGAGAGCTGTGTTGGCTGCAATAATCCAAGAAACAAACACTGTCTTATCTGATAATTGGGTAAAAATGAAATGTTGTACCAAATAGTTAAAAGAAATTTGGGTGACATTCATTTTATTATAAGGCCATACATTGCATAAGATCAGTATATCTGAACAATGACAATTCCATTATTTCTATTGTCCCATTAAGTTTGGCAGCTGGAGCATGCTCCTTGTCCCCTCAGCAACTTATACAAAAGTTAGTCAGCTGGTGGAACTATAGAAGGATATGAAGATTAAGGATAACATTCAGTTATTTAAAAAATACAGTGGCATGACTCTATCTGAGGCCCAAGAGCCTGCTAAACAAGGGTTCAAAGCACAGCTACCAGGCTAAAGAAATAGAGAAGCAGAGGGCAAGAAGATAAACGTCCTATTCCCAAATAACTATCCAAGGTATCCCCAATGCAATATAATAATAGCAGCATACCAATACCAAAAACTGTATAGGCCTGGAAAAATACAGGAGAAAAAAAACTATTATCCCAATGCAAAGCACTTTATAAATCGATTTATAGGCCGCCCAATCCCGGAGAGCATACCACAACAATCTCCCAGAACAGGCACTAATCATCGGCACAGTAGCAATGCATCCAACAACAGGCCAAGAAATGGAGAGCTGGACGGCACCTGGCCCAGATATAATCTATATCTACTGGCTAAGAATTAACATGAATACTAGCAGCAAAAAGATGAACAGCTGTTAGTAACAAGTTCCCACCCAGAGTAGCACAAATGAGCCAGCATCTAAGAGTAGGCTCCCACCTTTCCGACTAACACAAAGAAGGACAGTGATGTTTAGATAAAACCCTCACAAGGGACAGCACCATCTAACTACAGGCCAATAACTTCTCTCACCACAACAGAGAAAATTATATCAAGCATCATAGCCACTGTGTTATACGACTATATGGATAATTACACTAGCACAGCTCAGATGGGCATTGGGGACAACTTCAGGTTCATAGAGCAGTCATCCAAGACTCAAGGTCTAGACAGACCAATCTGAGTATAGCCTGAATTACATTTCAATGCCATACATATGAGTCTGTGAATACTATACAAAGTTAACAGCGCACTATGGACTTTCCTAAGAATCAAATTGTGAAAGACAACAATGGAAATCAACTCAAGACAGTCACATATGTGACCATCATAGGTGACATATACTAAAGTAATGGACTGTCCCTGCTGCTGTTCCAAACAGTTTAGAATCCTCAGCAATATAATCAGAAAGACTAGACATGGATAAAAGTTCAAGAGTGGAACTACCGCCATCCACCTCTTCTACATGGATAACAAGCAGTATGCTATGAGTGAAAGGAACAACCTGACATAGAGCTAATGACGACATTGGGATCAGGGGTAGGCTCTAGCCAGTGCTACTGCCAGTTTGCTTATGCGTGCGCTTTGCGCGCATACACAATTCAATGGAAATCATTCTGCACATGCACAGAACTCCAAAAAAAGATGGTGTCAGCGATGGTAGCGACTGGGAAACTGGTTTGGGGGAGTGGCCAGCCTGGGTCACTGCTGGTTCTACAACCCCAAGCTGGCATACCACTACCAGTTCAGTTGAACCAGGCTGAACCAGTAGGAACCCACCTCCAATTGGGATGTCTTTGGACTGGAGAAGTGTGGCCAGATGAAAGTGGAGATAGGGAAAGTACTGTATTTTTCGGAGTATAAGATGCACCTTTTTCCCTCAAAAAAGAGGCTAAAAATCTGGGTGCATCTTATACACTGAATACAGCTTTTTTGTTCCTGAAACTCCGCCCCTTCACCAAAATGGCTGTGCATAGCTTGTAGGAAGCTTTTAGAGAGCTCTTGGGGGCTGGGAAGGGCAGAAATGAACAAAAAACAGGCTATTTTTACTCATTTTTGTCCCCCACCCCTCAGGAGCACTCTGCAAGTGCCCTAAAAATTATTCATGTCTTTTGGGGGGGGAGGAAACAAGCTCATTTTCACAAAAAATGGGCCATTTTTGGGAGGTTTGCAGAGTGCAAAACCTTTTTTTATTTGCCTCTTCAAACCCTTGGTGCATCTTATACTCCAAAAAATATGATAGTTGAAACTGATAAGAAGTAGAGCAGGCTTCATACTGACCAGCTACAAGGACCTTTGTATCCCACGGTCATATTAGAACCATAATGAGGAGGCAAACAAAAAAAGCCAGCAAGCAATTACCACCAAAAAATAAGACCCAAAGAGCTAGAAAAAGGTTCATATCATATACATAAAAGCCTGCCAATTATCAGATGCTCGCGGGTGTAGTGAATTGCCAAAAAGGAAGATGTGGAAGTTGCTGAAGTGAAATCCCCAAGATCTCACAAGATATGGAAGTTTCCAACCCAAATCCAACACTAGAGATTTTACACTGACCAGAAAGAAGACAGGCAATCTGGTGAATATCAAAAGTAACTGTGCTGCAGGAATGCATCAATAACATGGTGCATAAAGAGGAGCTACTAAGAGAATGTCTGAGACAGTAAATGACACCATATATGGGATGCTCCATCAACAAATATCTAAGAAGACTGATATTGGGAAATTCTATCAGTGGCTGAAAAAAGCTGGACTAAAAGACAGCACTGAGGCATTGATCATAGATATCAAATTTATAGAAACAGGGGTCTACCACACTAGACCTGAGATGCAGACTGTGCAAAGAAGTCTCAGACACAGTCCAACATATAGTGGCACATGTAAGATGCAAACAGGGACAACATGTCTGTCCCAAAAATTTTGAGTCATATAGCATTTTTCGTAATAGTTATGTAAGGAGAGGTAGACCTCTACTTATGACCATAATTGACCCCAAAAAATTTATGTTGCTAAGGGAAATTTTATTGAGTTTTGCCCCATGTTATGACTTTTCTTGCCAAATTGTTAACTGAATCAATGTAATTGTTAAATTAGTAACACAGTGGTTAAATGAATCTGGTTTCCCCATTGACTTTGTTTTTCAGAAGGTTGCAAAAGGTCCCCGGGACATTGCAATTATCATAAATGTGAGTCAGTTGTCACACATATGAATATAAATCACATGACCATTAGGATGCAGCAACAGTTATAAATGTGAAAAAATTGTCATGTCATTTTTTCTAGTAGTAACTTTGACAGTCATTAAACGAATTGTACAGCATACTAAAAAGCAGAGATATCACCATGCCAACAAAGTGCGTATATCAGGGCTACGGTTTTCCTAGTTGCAATGTAGGGCTGTGAAAGTTGAACCATAAGAAAGACTGTGTGCCAAAGAACTGAGGCTTTTGAGCTATGGTGCTGAAGAAGACTCCTGTGAGTCTCTTGGACTACAAGGCGATCACATCGATCAGTCCTAGAGGAGGTCAACCCTGACTGTTCTTTAGAAGGCCAGATCCTAAAGATGAAACTCAAATACTTTGGCCACTTAATGAGAAGTAAGGATTCATTGGAGAAGAGCCTAATGCTGGGAACAATTGAGGGCAAAAGAAGAACGGGACATCAGAGAATGAGGTCGCTGGATGGAGTCAACTGAAACAGTTGGCGTGAGCTTAATTGGAATCCAGGGGATGGTAGAGGACAGGAAGGCCTGGGGAAATGTTGTCCATGGGTTGGCGATGGGTTGGACATGACTTTGTGACTACAACAACAAACAACGAACTGTTGTAAGTTGAAAATTACCTGTATTTCCTCACAGTAAACAGTGTAAGCAGAAATTTTCACACAATTTGTCAATCTACTCTTATTTTTTAGAAGACAAATCAAATTGAATGTACATTATTTTAGACAAATCAAATAAAAACAACCTTAATAATTGTGATTATAAAATACAACAAACAAACAAACAAACACATGCATTCATACATATAACCCTTAATGAAAAAATAAGAAGATAACTTTAAAAAAAAAAAAACTAAAGTTAAACACCAAAAGCTAACTTTCTTTTTAAATGATTGTTTCCCAAAGTAAACATTTAAATATTATGTTGTTATAGAATGTTGTCTTAAAACTACTATGTTAAATATGTTCATGAACACCAATATGGGAATGGAGAACTACATAACATTTTCAAATCTATATCAAAGAAATCTACCAAAAACAACAGCTCAGGTGGGAAATAAAGTTAGGAGCAGAATTTAGATTGAGCAAATTAAAAAAGGAGAAAAATAAAAATATACTTCCTTACCCACATATGTATCATCCAATCATATTACCTTCTCAGGCCTTTGTCATCAGATACTAGGTTAGTGAAGACAACAAATCTCCTACTAAGCCAATTATAGTTCTTTGATCACAGTGTTATCAGCAAGTCTTACTGCCTTCCAAAGAATTTATAGTTTATTAGAACTATAGAAGCTGACACATTTCTTAGGCAAAGCTCAAAAGACAGATATGAAACAGATTTTCTTCTCATTCAAACATATACAGTTGAACATAACAGTTAAAAAGATGCTATATGCCCTAAAACTATTTCATATTCTACAGGACAAATTTGGCCCATAATATCCATTTATAGCAGTAGTGGGTTCCTACCGGTTCGGACTGGTTCAGCCGAACCGGTAGTGGTTTAGTGGCCTGGGTCGCTGGAACCAGCAGTGACTTGGGCCTGTCATGCCTCCGAACCAGTTCCCCGGTCACTCACCCCATCCACCAGCCCCGCGCAGTCATTCCTCACTTCCCGGGTGGCTTGCCTGCCTAAGCTGCCACATGGTGGTTGCTCTGCACTCCAACTGAGCTGCCTCCACCTTCTGCTTACAGGTAAGAATTGCTAGCCCCCCTCCCCGGAGCTTGTTGCACCTACTCCCATCATGCTTGCAACCTTACCTTCCCCACCCCTTCCAGGAGTCACCACAAGCCCCATTATGGCTCCGAGGAGGCTTCAGGGAAAATTGCTAGGCCCAAAATAGGGGGGGCAGGCCCATTTTGGCTCACAGGGGGCTTCAGGGAGGCCTGCTAGGTGCCTAGCAACCCTCCCTGCAGCCCCCCAGGAGCAAAAACGGGCTGTGGGGAGGCTCCTTCCACAGAGAAAGAAAGAAAGAAATCCTTACTGTTTGGGAATCCCCAAGTTCATGGAGCAGAGGTCTTCAATCTTGGCAACTTTAAGACTTGTGGACTTTAACTCTCAGAATTCAGCTCTGCTGGCTAGAGAATTTTGGGAGATGAAGTCCACAAGTCTTAAAGTTGAAAGTTTGAAGTCTTAAAGTTGCCAAGTTTGAAGACCTCTGGCGTGAAGCTTGAGTTGAGAGCTTGCTGAAAGGGCTGCTAGCTATCCTTGCTAAGGCTAAGATAATCAACAGTGGGACTCTAACAATGCCAAATAATCAATGGGCATGTTCTCAGTTTCAAAATGTCTGGCTTTTCCTCCTCATACCAAAGACCTTCTGGGGTTCTTCACAGGAAGGGAGAAAGAAGGGAAGGAAGGAAGGAAGGAAGGAAGGAAGGAAGGAAGGAAGGAAGGAAGGAAGGAAGGAGGCAGGGAGGGAGGGAGGGAGGAAGGGAGGGAGGGAGGGAAGGGAAGAAGAAAGGAGGCAAGGACAAAGAGAAAGAAAGAAAGAAAGAAAGAAAGAAAGAAAGAAAGAAAGAGAAAGAAAGAAAGAAAGAAAGAAAGAAAGAAAGAAAGAAAGAGGGAGGGAAGGAAGGAAGGGAGAGAGAGGGAAGGGAGAAAGAAAGAAAGAAAAAAGAAAGAAAGAGTGAAAAAAGGGAAAGTGAACGAGATATGGATGACTAGAGGAAGGAAGGGTGAGAAAGGAGAGGAAGGAAGGACCACAAACCTGGCACTAGACGCAGCTTCAGAGGATGTTTTGAAACAGCCCAGCAATCCAGAGCTGGAAGGGACCTCAGAGGTCATCTAGCCCATCCCTCTATTCCAACAGGAGATCTTATATTATCTTGGTTATTTTGGTACCCTTAATAAAAAGGAGAAATTCCCAGAAATCCCCAGGCATTGCCAACCGCTCCCTCCTAGTAAAAAAATCTAGACAAAAACTTCATGAGTTATTAAAAAGAATAGAAAAGGGGGTTGCTGTGTATTATTTAATGGACTGCTAAATTGGTAAAATGGATGGCTAAATTGGCCACCAAGTCACATGACCACCAAGCCACTCCCGTCCAGTCACATGACCACCAAGTCACTCCTACCCAGTCACATGACTATCAAGCCACACCCACAAATTAAGCCATGCCCACAGAACCGGTAGTAAAAAATTTTGAAACCCACCACTGATTTATAGTCTACTAGCTGATAACCCAGTGTTGCCTGACATCACAAACAATTGCCACTCCAGGACGCCACATTCACTGTCCTTAATGGTCAGGGCTCTCCCTTCTCCCTCCCATGACATCACAAACATTTGCAGCTCAAGGACACTGCACTCACTCTCTTTAATGGGCCAGGCATTCCAGAGATATGCTAGAATGCACAGACACACACACACCATGAGTGTCTTACACACATTCACTCCATGTATTTGTTTCCATTTGTTTCATCTGTGTACCAAATTTTGTTGAAACTGCTTGAAGCGCTCCAGAGTTATGCTGGAACATACATACATACATACATACATACATACATACATACATACATACATACACATATATATATATATATATAACAAACTTCTAAACACAGACTCCACCACCTACCTGGAAAAACCACCAAATCCAAAATAAAAGCCTCTCCCATCAGTGAAGAGATCCAGCAAAGAATCATCCCCAGAGAGAAATCTTCCAGATGCCCCAAACTCTATGGTCTCCCCAAGATACACAAAGAAGGAACACCACTCAGACCCTGTCAGCTCCATAGGCTCACCTCTACAGAATCTTTCCAAATTCCTCGGCAAACAACTCCAATCCTACGCAGAATACATCACCTCACACGTACAAAACTTACTCCATAGAAACAATAAAGAAACAAAACCTACAACCCAGCGACCTACTCGTGAGTTTCGATATCATATCCCTCTTCACCCAAGTGCCTATAAAAGAAGCCTTGACAGCTATCCAGAACAAACACAACCCCCTTAAACATATCCTGGACCTGACCAACCACTGCCTAACCAACACATACTTCATCCATAATGGACAAAGATACAAACAGATAGGAGGAGGATCCATGGGATCAACCCTCTCACTCGTCATCGCAAACTTATACATGGAACATTTTGAAACTAACGCCTTAGATTAAATCTGAATACAAACCCAAACTCTGGCTTAGATATGTTGATGACACTTTCGTGATTTGGCCACATGGGAAAGAAAAACTGGACAACTTCCTCACACATCTCAACAGCCTACAGCCCAAAATACAATTCACCATGGAAATAGAAGCAAACAATTAACTTCCCTTTCTGGATGTCCTAATCTACAAAAAACTCAATGGCTCCCTAGGACACACCATCTATCAGAAAAAAACACACACCAATTGCTACTTAAACGTACAATCCCATCACCACCCTGCACAGATCAACTCTGTAGCCAAGACCCTCATCTCCAGAACCAAACGCCTAGCCTACAAAGACCACCTTAAAACTGAAGTTCACAGTCTCACAAACGTATTACCGTAATCTCCAACGGATTCCAAAGAAAAACAATTACCAACCAAATACAAAGAGAGACTCGCCCCCAAAACCAAGACACAGAACAGGACAACGGCATCGCCCTCCTCCCTTACATCAAAGGCACCACAGATAAAATCAGCAAAATTCTCCACAAACACAATATCAAGACAGCCTTCAACACTGACCAAAAAATAGCCAACATCTTAAGAAACCCCAAAGACAAAATCCAGCTAGAAAACCAAGGAGTCTATGAAATACCATGCAAAATCTGCCCTGCAACATACATAGAACAAACGAACAGGAGAATAAATGCACGCATCGCAGAACACAAGAACGCAGTAAGAAAAAAAGATAAAACTTGCTCCCTTTTCCAGCACCTTAAAGCTACAGGACATGAAATTAATTATGAAGGAACCAGGTTACACTTCAACAAGAGAATAATTATGGAAGCTATTGAAATAGAGAAACACCCCCACAATATGAATAAACATGAATAAACACCTATCAAACATCTGGAAACCAGCCCTAGTCAACAAACAAGACCCACCCACCACCCAGGCCATTATAACACAAAACAACAATAGACACACAGCCAGCACCAATCAGCAATCTACCAATCATGATACAACCACACAATCAATCATTCCACTTACTGAAACAAAGCCAGCACTCCACACACACACACCCCAAGATTTATAGAAAGACACGGCTCCGATCACATTTTAAGCCCAAAACCCAGCCTGAAGATGGCAAATGAGACCTCGCTGAAACATTGCCAAGACAATCTCAATCTTACTTGTTGTATTCGGAAAAGACCCGAATACAACAAGACCAGCAAAAACATATACTTACTTACATACATACATACATACATACATACATACATACATACATACATACATACATACGCATGCATACCTACATACGTACATACATACATACACAGTATATCACAGAAGTGAGTACACCCCCTCACATTTTGTAAATATTTAGGTATATCTTGCCAACAATTTAGACATTAATGGCTGTGTATTGCATTATTTTGGGAGACAGCACATTTGCACTGTTATAGAAGCTGTATACTCACTATGTTACATTGTAGCTAAGTAGCCACATTTCTTCAGTGTTGTCACATGAAAAGAGATCCTTATTTACAAAATGTGAAGTGTACTCACTTCTATTATTTTTTCTGTGTGTGTGAGAGAGAGAGGGGGGGGAGAGAGAAATAAAATAAATATAAAAATAATATAGAGAAGAAATAGGAGGAGGAGGAGGAGGAGGAGGAAGAGGAGGAGAAGAAGACGAAGAAGACGACGACATATTCAAAGAAAATGTACAAAAGGAAGTCCTGGTAAGCTCAAACTGTACTTCATATCCTTAGCAGTAGCACAAAACATACAAGCCTAGAAGCTTTATGATTTTTCTCAATTATTCCATTGGATCAATATTCTAGTAAAGAAACAAAGCAGCCTAGTTAAGATATGTATAGTAAAGGTAAAGATTCCCCCACACATGTATGCATTTCTGACTCTAGGGGCAATGCTCATCTTCGTTTCTAAGCCGAAAAGCCAGCACTTATGAAGACTTCTCTGTGGTCATGTGGCTAGCATGACTAAATGCCAAAGGCACATAGAGTGCTGTTACCTTCCCACCAAAGTGGTTCCTATTTTTCTACTTGCATTTTTTACTTGCTTTTGAATTGCTAGGTTGGCAGAAGCTGGGACAAGTAACGGGAGCTCACCCCGTTACGCGGTGCTAGGGATTCAAACTGTTGAACTGCCGACCATCTGATCAACAAGCTCAGCATCTTAGCCACTAAGCCACAGTGTCCCTTATGTGTATAGTAAGCTATTACATATTACTTAACTCTGATTTCTGTATGGGCTACTTTGTTTGTTACGTATTATACTTAAGACAGATTAAAAAAACAGAAAAAGAAGCAGACAAGACTGCATCAGCTCTCCCTCGGTAAACATACTCTACTATTCCAGTAATAGTGAGAAGATTTTTTTTTTACTTAGGCATCATAATTCAAAATGTTTTCTTGTAAAATTTTACACACACATATTGTATATTGTATACCTTGAAGTCTATTCAGTGACACTTAAAGTAAATTTTTATAAGATTCCAGTTTGCTGAGCTATCTAATTTAGACTACTAAATATTTTAAAATATACAGCTAAATTTCAGTTCAAGTAAACACAAAAATTAAACTAGGAATTTATATTTATATTTGTAACACATAACTTTCTACTTTTCTTTAGTTATTTTGTAATGTACTTTTTTGCAGTTGGGGGCAGGGTATTGCATAAAACTTCTAGGTGCTTCAAAAACAATCCCAACATCCATTTTAATAGCTTAAGAATACATAAGGAATATTGTTTGCAGGAAAGGGAGAGAAAATCAGTTATCCCCTCTTTTGAATTGTTAGCATGTTTATATGGCCTGATGGCATCTATTGATCTATATGCTAATAAAATCAGAACCTGTTCCTGTCAATTTTAATTTTTAATTTTAAGAACAGAAAAGAGTTCATTGAATGGCCTTATGTCAAAATCAGTTTTCTAATATTAAAGTATTGAAATACCTATTTGTTTGGCTTGGCTGTAAGCATCTTATTCCTTTCGGGATGTTGTCGTATGAAAAACTGAATAGCTAGCAAAAAAGACAATGTTCTAGGAATTATTTTAAGATAGCTATGTTATGCTAGAAAATATTTGAACAAGTTAACATTTTAAAATCTAGTTGAATACCAGTGAGTCCATTATTATTTACAGAACGAACCATATTGCTTAATAGTAAAATTGCATAACAAACAACTGTCACCTCTAAAATAAACTCTGGGAACATTCATTTTAAGGGTGTGTACTACTTTTATATAAAGCTAGAAACCAGTATATGATATACTGGTATCTCATCTCTTAAGGCTACTTTAGAAGCACATACACTATCATACTGCCAAGTCGCACATGGAATATAGTGATCAAACTATTCTGAATGTGAAAAATAAATAACCTATGGATTTTTGCACTACAGAGGACAATTGCACTATGATAAACATTTGGTGTCAGTGTATTAATATTACCCCTTTGAGAATTTATTTATTTATATCCTCCTTATTTTTATAAATACCTCAAGGCAATGAACATACTTAATATTCATTCCTCCTCCCATTTCTTCCAGAACAGCAAACTTTTAAGATGAGAGGGTGAGACTAGGCCAAAGTCACCCAGCTTTCATGGTTAAGACAGGTCTAGAACTCATGGTCTCCGTTTCTAGTCTGATGCTATAAAAACTAGACCTAACTGACTCAAAAAATACCAACCGACAGCAAGAGAATTAAGCAAGAGAATGATTCTTGACATCCTCTGAATGCAAAAATGCCCCATAGACCTAGGAACAGCTTTATGGCAAAAATGAACAGTCTTCAGGGTACACAAGAACAAAACATTATTAAAAGATGGAGGAAGGAGACTATGACCAAGGAATAACATTAAAGGAGGATATGGCTGAAGGACCTGACCTGCCTTGTTCTGGGGGACACTGATCAGGTTGAAAGCTGGAATGTCTAACTGTAAAACCAATATGCACAAATGGAGGCTCCTTAGCGGATAACAACATGCTATTTGATTGTGGAGAAACACAGAGCCTGGCCCATCTGCTGATATGTCAACTACTATTAGAAATTTGTACAGGTAGTCCTTGACTTATAACAGTTCATTTAGTGTCCGTTACAATGCCACTGAAAAAACTGACTTATGACCGTGCTGGCACAGTGGTTAGAATACAGTATTGTAGGCTAATTTGCAGAGTCTCACCAGGTTTAAGGTTGACTCAGCCTTCTATTCTTATGAGGTTGGTAAAATGAGAACTCAGATGGTTGGGGGCAATATGTGGACTCTGTGAAGAAGGTTGCGATACACGTGTAATGGTATATAAGTCTAAGTGGTATTGCTATTGCTATTTTTCACACTTATGACCATTGCAGCATCCCCATGGTCAATTGATTTACATTCAGAAGCTTCACAACTGACTCGCATTTATAACAATTATAGTGTCCTGGAGTCACATGATTCTGCGATCTTCTGACAAGCAGTCAATGGAGAAACCAGATTCACTTAACAATCGTGTTATTGCCCAATTGTGATCATATGACCATGGAGACAATGCTGTAGTCTAAATGCAAGGACTGAGTTTTGTATTTTTTCAGTGCCCTTATAACTTCAAAATGTTATTAAACGAATTGTTGTAAGACAAGGACTACCAATAATCTTTCATGGCATTCTTTGGGAAATATCTGTAGACTCAATGCAGTTATGCTTATGAATATTTCATCAGCGTTGGTATTTTAATAAAGCCAAAAAGAGTTGTCATATCTGATATTATCAGATGACCAAATTATGAAAATAAAATTCATGCATTACATGATTTAGATTTAAGGTCGAGTGTTAAGATTATTTTAAGTTAAATGAAAATAATCTTAGCACTCAAACTAAAATCAAGTAACAATAGTTAATTTTACTAATCGAAGTATTTTTTAAAGAATTTACACCTTCACTGACATTTTTTTTAAAATTCCCAATGCCACAATCTTTTTATATATAATTATATAGAAATGAATGTTAGTTAACTAATTCTGCCTTAAGTGGTTTTTCAATACACTTTCCTGATATGAATACCTAGATTAAATCTGATTTCATAAAATGAAATTTCTTAAAACCTGATGCAAATATTGCATAGCGATCCAATATGTAGTGATTAATGCAGACTAGTACACCCAGTCCTTGACTTACGCCCACAATTAAAACCAAAATATCTGTTAAGTGAGATACTTGTTAAGTGAGTTTTGCTCCATTTTATGACCTTTCTTGTCACAATTGTTAAGTGAATTGATAAGTTGATAACTTAGTCATCTGGTTGTTCAGTGAATCTGGCTTCCCCATTGATTCTGTTTATCAGAAAGTCAGAAAAGATGATCACATGACCCAAAGACACTGCAATGGTCATAAATATGAACCAGTTTCTAAGCGTCCACATGATCAATCATAGGGATGCTGCAAACATGGTAACTTTGAAAAATGATCATTACAGGACCGATGTAACTTTGAACGGTCACAACTCTTGTAAGTTGAGGACTACTTGTAATTAGGAAACTGAGTTCTAATTTTGTCTAGGAGACCTTGGCCTAATCACTCTCTTTCAGCCGTAGAAGTAGGCAATAACCACTACTGAAATCCTATCAAGAAAACTGCATGAACCTATCCAAGCAGTTGCTAGGAGAGTCCCCCCCCCTACCAATAAAGGTTTTGGAGATGCTAAAACAGATATTTTTAAAAAAAATAGATTTAACTGAATCACTGCAGTTGTTAATAACAGAGTTGTTAAATGAATCTGGACTCCCCCATTGACCTTCCTTGTCAAAAGGTTGCAAAAGGTGATCCCATGACCCAGGAACCCTGCAACCATCATGAGTCAGTTGTCAAAAGGCTGAATTTTGATCATGTGACCCTAGGGATGTTGAAACATTCGTGTGAAAAATGATCATTAACCTTTTTTCAGTGTCATTGTAACTTTGAACAGTCACTAAACAAACAGTTGTAATTCGAGAACTACCTATATTATTAGATAGAAGAAACAGAACTAGCTAACATCCAGAGCTTTTCAAAAGGTTGAGTTAAGTACCAAAGAACATCCATATAGAATAGTTGATGAAACTCAATGAACTGTTGTAACCCAAGGCCTACCTGTATTACCCTTCTTTCATTCTGATTTCAATAGATGACCATATGCAAATATAAAATGTCCATCACTATACAGGTAGTCCTCAATTTTCAACTGTTCATTTAGTCACTGTTCAAAGTTACAAAAATACTGAAAAAAGTGACATGACCATTTTTCACTTATGACCATTACAGCATCCCCAAAGTCACGTGATTTACATTTGGATGCTTGACAACTGGTTCATATTTATAATGGTTCAAGTGTCCCGGGGTTATGTGATTACCTTTAGCGACCTTCTGTCAAACAAAGTCAATGGAGAAGCCATAGTCACTTAACAACCCTACTACTAATTTAACAACAGTAGTGATTCACTTAACAAATGTGGCAAGAAAAGTCATAAAATGGGTCAAAACTCAAACTTGAGTTTTGAACATAAATTCTGAGTTCAATTGTGGTCATAAGTTGAGGACCACCTGCACTTATATTTGCTCTTCAATATTTTAAAAGTAGAAGAATAAAATTTAAAAAAATGCATAAATGAAAATATTCTGATCTGGAGTGAATATTAAATCCTTAAACCAGAGATAAATCCAGCAGTATAGTTACAAATTACAGCCTGCACAAACTGGCTTTCTACACTTATATACCAAACTGTGGCCCAAGAGCATTCTGCATTTCTGCAACCTATTAGATAACAACAATCAGGGCCCACAGCTAACTTTAGTAAAAAGTTACTTTCAGTAATTATTTAAAATTATTTAAAATTTCAGTAATTATTTAAAATATCTCAAATTCTTGATTAGGAAACTGAGCCAAATGATTTAAGAACATATGACTTCATCCTTTTCCACTTGTCAGGCTTCTTCTGACCTTAATCAGTCATCTGGTTTTAACAGAGCCACATAAAATCAGGGCACTGAATTGAGGCTTGAACTGTAGGTATCCCCAATCTAGCAATCTGTATCCAACACCAAAGTATTCTAAGTCTGTCTACTTTTAAGAAAGCCTCTGGGCATGTTTAAAATACTACCTTTTACAGTATAAATCTAAATAGCAATACCCAGGCCTCACTATTGCTTTCTTAAAAAAAATATTCATCAATGTTCCATTGACTTGAAAGAAAACTTTTTATACAGCCCGAAAACAGTCGCTCACTAATTATTTACAAACATCCCAGGAGTTACTAGAAGCGACTGGGGGAGGGGGGAGGAGGAGGAGATGAGCAGAGATTGCGCAAAGCTCTTATTCAGGCCACCGAAAACCCTTTGCGGCTTGTAAAGGTCTTACTTTTAGAAAGGGTTTCTGTTGCTTTTTAAAGAGGGGAGTAGGAATGAGGCCTGCAACCCTGAATTCCTCTGGTCCCCTTAAAAACACGTAAAAGAGGCAGAGAAATAAAGTAAAAGACAAAGCTGCAAGTCAGGAAAGAACTGCCAAAGAGGCCAGGAGAAAGACACCGCGCATTTCAATGGACACCGCAATGGGTCAGAGGTGTCACTTCATAAAAGGAGGGGAGAGGCCGGAGCCCAGATGCGCAGCGAAGACACGCCAAACATCGCGCCCGTCCCCCTCCCCCTCCCCCTCCCGAAGACTTCCTTCCTTCAGCGCCCAGACAAAACATTCCCCTTACATCTTCTGCACGGGTTTCCGCCGCTTGCGGCTGGCGTAGGTGACATTGGGATTCATCCTGCCGCCCAAGCCACAGCTCCTCTTCGGCCAACCGGGGTTTTCGGCACAGAGTTTTGAGTTTTCACTCCTGGCTACAAACGGGAAAAGCAAAGGGAAAGAAAGCTCCGGGCACCGCGCCAGGCAGCGACGGCTTTGAAGGGGGCTTTTTCGCCGAAGCGAGCCCCGGCTCCACCCGCTGCTTGACCCGGCCCTTGCGTGTGGTTCCTTATTCGCCACGCAGAGCCCCCGCTCTTCCCGCCACACGGAGTCCCCTGAGGGGCGGCCGACTAAGGAAGGCGAGAGACGAGGAGCGGGGGTTGGAGGGGGGTGGCGGCTGCAGAGCCAGGTGCTCGGCGCCGGCAGCACCCACTCCCCCGTTGTTGTCGTGGTCGCCCCCCTCCTCCTCTTCCTCCTTCGAGCGGGCGGGTGCCTCTGGGCAGCCGCAGGGCGGGGTCTCCGAAACAGGTGCGGAGGCGGCTGCCGCTGCCGACCGGCGGACCGATTGGCTCTCCCCTCCCCTTCTCGTCAGGAGCAAAGGGACCTAGGCGGCTGCCACGGCTGGAAGCGAAACCTCCCTTCCCCTCTGCAAAGCTCGCCTCGCCGCTGTCGTCAGCAGCGGCGTTCTTCGAGGAGCCAGAGGGCCTAGTTACGTTTCGTGTTTTCTCCTCCCACCGCCGATCTCTGCTTGTCTTCCTGGACTGTGGCGGCAATATGCCGCGGGCTCCTGGTCAGCAGCCACCCGGTTAACCCGCCAGTCCTTTCCTCCCTCGCGGGTCCGGCCCACAGCCCACCGAGGTGGCCTCTGTGGCTTGAGCAGCGGAAAGGAGCCGGAGACTCGCCGGGATCGGAAACCAGGCGGAGGAAAGCAAGCAGCCTGAAGCGACCGAGGGGGGGGGGGGATAAAAGCGGGTAGCGGAGTTTCCCTTGGTGCCACAGGAGGATCTCCGGGCCGCCTTGGCACACGGCTGCCTACCTTCGGGAGTAGCCCTTAAGGGGCCTTCTGAGGCGAATTTGCCTCTTTGTAAATGAAGCGCCAGAAATATAGGCGCGGCGGAAATAGTTCGCAGGGGGATCTTTGCCGTCCACCCCCCGCGAGTGGTAAGACACAATATCTGCATAACATGGGCTGTCCCCGCTGAAAGCTGGCTCTACTTCAGTTGGGGCCTCCATAATCTCTGCAAGAATTGCAGATCATCTGATCTCCCTCCAAGATAATGGGTGACAAAGCCTAGCAGATTCCAAGTTAAAGTGGAGAAAAGCTATGTGGGTAGCAAGCTTTTCCAACTTGGTTCTCCTCCCCATAATTTGGAATGCAAGTTCAAACAGCACAACCAAAAAAATCCCATGTCGAAAATGGTTGGCATAAACAATTCACACCTACATTTCTACATATAAACTACAGCAGTTTTAAAAAATTATTGAGAGTAAATATCTGCGTATACCAGTCCAAAAGAGGATAGTATATTCTTCAGTAAAATACATGGTTTATTTTTAGAATGTAGATGTGTACTAGAAAGCCTTCACAGAAGAATGTTTAAAATGAGATATTGTATAAAATAATTTTATTATACTATGAAAAAATGTCCTTGTCTGCTTAAAAATATTTTTCCCATGGCAGCTTTAACTAAAATAAAATATGATCCAGAAAACATGTAATTAGCTACAGATCAAATAGAAGTAAACATACCAAAGGGCATCAATTTTACATTAGAAACTTTATATAAGTTTAACATGAGTTGTATTTTTGTGAAACCGGTTTTCCTAAAATCATTGTTCTGTGTGTTCTTTGGTTTAATCTAAAAAAAAAAAATTTCTTGAGCATGTCCTATTTTATGCAAGTCTTTAATTTTAGAATATACCTTGATTTAATGAACTATTAAACTCCAATGTTTACTTAATATAGTACATTTTCCCATTCCTTCTGGTAACATACAGATAGTCCTTAACTTACAACCTTCTGTTTAGTGACAGAAATTGTAATGGCACTAAAAACAAAGGCCTATGACATTTTTCACAAGACTGTTGCAGCATCCCCATGGTCACATGATCAGAATTCAGATGCTAGGCAACTGGCTCATATTTATGATGGTTGCAGTGTCCTGGGCTCACCTTTTGCAATCTTCTGACAAGCAAAGTCAATGGGGAAACCAGGTGCATTTACAACCAACCCTGTTACCACAAATTAACCCAACTAATTTTTCTCTTCCAAAAACCCCTGGCAACATTGGAGGCCAGATAGAAAATAGATAATTTAAGAACAATTAGTCTCATTAAAGATCATTTTTTTAGAATAGGACAGAAAAATTGCCAGATTGACTATAAAGTGAAAAATTGTAATTGGGCTGACTTTTAATAGTAGTTCCATTACTTTTGGCTGACATCATTAAATGTGATGTCATACTACCACAACTTGCAACTTCTTGCCATTTTTCCCATTGACTTTGGTTGGCAGAAGCTGCCTACAGACTTGGGTAAATAAAATAGGAAGTAAGACGTGAAATACAATTTTTTTACTACCGGTTCTGTGGGTGTGGCTTAGTGGGCATGGCAGGGGAAGGATACTGCAAAATCCCTATTCCCACCCCAACCAGTGGTAGTATTTGCTGGTTCTCTGAACTACTTAAAATTTCTGGTTCTCCAGAACCTGTCAGAACATGCTGAATTTCACCCCTGGTAACACTATATTATATAAATCTGTTCTATTATAAGGGTACATTAACAAAACCTTGCAAATCTGAAGATGCATAATTCTCACTGCCACTTTTAAATATCTGATCAACACAAGTGGATCCTTAAGAGTCTTCCTTTGATCATTAAGTCCTTGGGACCTCTTCCCTCTCTTGTCTTATTTTTTTTTCTAGGCAGTCTCTTTCCCTCACTCCCCAAGGTCACCCCCAAATTCATTACACTGTATTGAAGATGACAAATGGCAATCACATCACCATGGGACACTGATATAACTTGACCACGAGGACAGCTGCAAATTCAAAGACTGCTTGTAAATTTCCTTGTTCAGCACCATTGTAACCAAACAGTAGCTGAATAAGTGGTTGCTAAGCAGGTCTATCTGTTAAAACACAACCAATCTCACAGACACCTCTGATTCCTTTAACTTTCCACACAAGATTTCTCTATGACAATCATTGCTAGTGATAACGTGTTCTGTGTTTGGTTTTAGTTTCTGACAGAATTATAAGTTAACCTTGATCTCTTATGCAAAATGCAGGATGGAGATCTAATAAATGATCTCAACTGAATGGAAGCAGCATGCGATTAGCAAGTTTTGTGTTGGTGGTTTTTGCTGGAAACAGAAAATATACAATCAACTATTACAGAACAGCCATTTTAATAGCTCATGATTTTTATCAGGGATGTCACTGAAGCTCCACAGTGTTTTTTAATAAGGAACCTTCCTACTCATTTGTACTGCTGAGGTTTGGTGTAGTTCCCATTGAGATTTGCCAATGCATTTTATTCATGCCAGGTTTTAGAAAGGTGCTTACTAGTTTTTATTTCAATGTAAACTTGGAGGTTCTGCCAAATCTGGAGGTTCCACTTTTCTGTATTTTGAAGAGACTTTATCTTGGCCATGACCAAGTTCGTTTTCTTCCTTTTCAGCTGAAGCTTCCCTCCTTTTTTGTGTGGTAAAAATTTGGGCACCTCCTGCATATGGTGAAGCCATGAAGTAGAAAATAAAATTTCAGTATTCAATAAAATTAATAGGACAAGGGAATTCATCTCATTGAACTTAGTGGGATTTCGAGTGAAGTAAATATTTCAAATTGTGCAGTAATTGTTCTGCAAAATTGATTTATGGATCAACTTAATTGTCGTGCACACTCTGTTACATATTTCAATATCCTGTTCAATATCTTCAATAATCTAATATTTTGTCTAACACAAATGGAAAGAAATAACTTCTGTGTTTTTCAAATAAGTTCTAATATAATTTGGCTAAATTCCAATAGCATTTATCTCCCCAAAAAATGTCGTAGAAAAATAAGTTATATGAGTAATGGCAAACGTGTACCAAAATTGTGCATGTGCGCAATAGCGCACATGCTTGCCCACCTGTTATGTGTGCATAACACTTGCACGCAAGCATGCACAACACCTCCCCTCCCCTCCCAGGTGGGAGGTAGTTTTCATCTTCAACAGGCTCTGGAGGCTTTCCTGAAGCCTGGGAAGGACAAAAACAGTCTTCCCCAGCCCCCCAGAGGCCCTCCGGAAGCTGGAAACGGATTGTTTCCAAATTTCTGGTTGGCCCGTTGGGGCCATTTTTCGCCATCACCAGGCTTTGGGGGCTTTCCTGAAGCCTGGGGAGGATAAAAATGGCCTCTCCTGGCCCTCCAGAATGCCAAAAATCACCCAGGCAGTGCATGCATGTGCGCTAGAGCTGACGGTTCGTGCCACTAGATATGGCTCCATGTACCACCTGTGGCACACGTGCCATAGGTTCCCTGTTATGGTTATATATTAATGGCTTTACGTATGAGTCTAAGCCAAGCAATTAACTTTGATAAAATTCTTCTTTAGGAGAACAATTGAACTTATTAACATGTTTGCATATAAACTTCTAATAATTTAATAAAAATAAGATTTCTGTTCAAGTTCCAACTTTTTTCAGATCTTGCTGCCCAGTGGGGTAAGAAAGAGGGTCGCTTAGTGTAAATGCAAGGATAAAAGACAAAGGTGTCAGTCCAGAGACACTACTGTTAATACTTCATGTTTTCAAGCAAATACCTGACTATAGCTATAATTGTCCTATATAGATCGAAGAATAAAATTAATAGGAATGAATTAATAATGTCTTTTTAAGCCTTAAGCCAGTCAGTCAGATTTAAGTGTGATGTTTAATAGGTGAGGATAAGATTAAACCTAGAAGAAACAAAACAAAGAAACAAAATTAGGAAATTCAGTTCTGTGTACTTTTGGTGGGACAGGCACTAACCATAACATAATCGAGCTAATTTTGTTCTCCAAGGGCCCTGGCAACATTGAAAGCCAGATAGAAAATAGATGCGTTTAAGAACTGAAAATAACAACAAAGCGGATTTATTATAATTAATTGACCCTCAATTAAATAAAACCAGACTGTTTATGGCTAATGTTGAAAAGCTAAACAAATTCAGATATAATTAATTATGGTTGGAAATACCAGAGGTGTAGACTACAATGTGAAACTAGGAAATCTGCTGCTCACCCCACCTCCTGCCCACGTATATGCAAATGTAAATAGATAAAATAGGTGCCACTTTGGTAGGAAGGTAACAGTGTTCCATGAACCTCAGCTTATAGGCATGCTGGCTACATGATTACAGAAACAAATGGCTTCAGACAATGCTGGCTTTCTTGGATTAGAAAGAGAAATGAGCACCAATGCCTAAAGGCATGAATGTACAAGGGAAACCTTTACCTGTAAGAATCATGAGAGGTCCTGAATGTTTTTGGAGGTAGCAAAAGTATGTTTATGTGTGGAAAGGGAAATGGACATGGAAGAAAAGAAACTACAATAGAACAACCACAGAAAGAGAAAGGGTAACTTTTTATGAGAAAGTATTGGAGGAAAAAGTTCATTTCCTAAATCATGATGGCGAACCTATGGCACTCGTGCCACAGGTGGCACGCAGAGCCCTCTCTGAGAACACAAGCTGTTGCCCCAGCTCAGCTCCACCACGCATGTGTGCATGCCTCCTGTCGATCAGTTGATTTTGGGTCTCTGCCATGCATGTGGGGGGGCAGAGCACATGTGGGAGACATTAGGGCATGCCATACCCTCCCTACATCTCCCACAGGTGCCCCGCCTTTGTGCCCCATTTCTGGTCCCAGGAGGCTTCAGGGAGTTGTAATAGGCCCAAAATGGGTCAAGGGTGTCATGCATGCATGCCCATGGGGAGCACAGGGGCTCATGCAGGTGGTGAGGCACATGGAGGGGGTTCGCACAAGTATGGGCACATGCACACACACTTTCAGCAGGCGAGGATAAAAGGGTTAGCCTTCACTGTCCTAACAGATGAATAAAAAGTAGATATAGTGAAAAATCATTTGAATATTGCTTGGAATAATATAAAAAGAATTCTGTTTCAAAGTGCAATAGAAATGTGTAATTATATCCATGAAAAACATGATTAAGACTGCAATGAAGTGAAGGGTCCTGTAAATGAGATTAAAAATGTATATAAGGAAATGGTCAATGCAAAAAAAAAGACAAAAGATAGTCATTAGCAGATGGAAAGGATTAAATAAGGAGCCTCCAGAAAAATAAACAAAACATAAAAATGAAACTGATGAAATAAATACGGTGAAACTGAAATGATGGAATGCTTGAAGAAATATTCTAGAGATTTGTATAGAAATTATAGTGATATGTTGGAGACTAGAATTGGAATATTTTATGAACGTTTGTGTCCAAGAGAGAAATGGTTAACAAGAAAGTCATAAATGTGAAAACATTAAAAAAAAACAGTTAGTTAAACTGCAGGTACAGATGGCACTAGTAGCGTAATGGAATTATACAAATGTTGCTATTATTTTTCTACCTCAGGACATCTGATGCCAGCACATAAATTACAGCATTTGCATGAGTACAGTGACTGTATATGTTTTTATTTCTTCTCTCCTCTGCATATACCCAAAAACAGTGTAACTGAAGGAATGTTAGGGTGTGGTTGAGTTTGCAATTTGTTTAATATGTATATAAGAACTGCATCCGTGCTTGAGGATTGGAAGAATGCCATTATTGTTTCTTTATGTAAAGGGGATGATATCAAGAGTGAGTGAAAAAAAGTTATTGCAGGATGTATTAAGCCCTGAAAGGTATCTGCAGAATTATGATTCAAATGATACAGTAAAGTGATAATGAGAAAAATCTAGGTAGTTTTTATACATAGTAGTCATAAAGAGTGCAGATCAAAGTTTTGTTCTTCAGTTGGTCACTGTGAGAAAGTGAGATTAAAAAATTCTTGTATGTTTGATGATTTAGGCAAAGCATAGAGTTGAAGTCCCAAAGATACTTTTTTTTTCAAGAGGCAACTGGACTTGTACTGTGTTTTCCCCAAAAATAAGACAGGGTCTTATTCCCCCCCCCCGAAATAAGCACTTGGCCTTATTTCCTGGGAGGTCTTATTATTTTTGAGTTGCAGGCGGCAGCAAGTATGGTAACCTCATGGCTGCTGCTGTGTTGTAATATTTTTGGGGAGGGCTTATTTTCAGGGGATGAATTATTTTAGCGCATGCGCTGAAAAGCCTGATTGCGCTTATTATCTGAGAAGGTCTTATTTTCAGACAAACCGGATATGTTATCTTGGCTTTGGCTTTTTTGAGATTTGATGAAGGCTCACTTGGGATAGCCATATGTTTTGAGGGCTTCCTTGATGTGTTTACATTCTTTTTCTTTCCCATCTTTGCTGTAGGCAGGACTTCAGGTCAGTAATGTACGTTTCTGATGACTCCCATTTTGTGCTCCAATTGGTGGTGGGAATCAAAATGTCAATATTGACCTGTGTGAGTGGGTTTTCTGTAAACTTCAGTGTTAAGACTTCTGTCTTCCTTAATGTGTACTACACAGTCCAGGAAGGCTAGACTATTTACCTTAATGTCTTCCCTTGTGAATTTGATGTATCTGTTCACAGAGCTGATATGTTTGGTTAATGCTTCCAATTCCTATGTTTTGATCTTGACCCACGTATCATCCACCAGCCACTGGAACACTAAATGGAAGTCATCAGAACCCTACATTTAGATTCATTAAATCTCAAAAAAGACCTTACAGGAGCTGTAACAGACAATGACGAGAACAATAAACGAAGTAAGGTTATCATTCCTTACATTGCAGGCATATCGGAAAAGCTCAGGAGAGTCTTCAGCCAACATAACATGCATTTACACTTCAAACCCAAGAAGCTTGGGTTCATTAAGGCAGAAGCTTGTCCACTCCAAAGATAAAACACCCAGACAGAAACTGAGCAACGTGGTACAATGCAGTACAATGCAGTGAGCCATATGCAGATCTGTACTTTGGGGAAATGAAACAACCAATTATATGACCACATGTTGGGCAGGTCAGCTTTATGACTCACTTTGGTATTTTGCAATCACATGACCGTATTTCTCAAAGTTTTTTGATGATGTCTGTCATTTTGTTTGCCAGCTTTTGGCAAAAAAAAACCCCCCATTAAAATACATGGGTTTTTTTGTCAAATAAAATAAATAAAATAAAATAACAACCCTGGCTTAACATTTGCTTAACAACTGCTGCCTAGAAGGTTGGGAAATTACTTCAGGTTGCATGGCTTTTTATCTTCAAGAAATAGCTCAAGTGATGTCAAAAGCCTCATGTCTCCCTCTACTATAATAGTGCCATTGCCCACAATATAGGTGGAAAGTAGACTACATATTACTGGTCCAGCCGGTTCAGGTGATCAGCTAGGTGTGCTTCTGATTGCTGTTGATCTTCAATTATCTTCATCTACAATATTTATCATACTACAAATGCCTGGCTATATCCCAGAGTTTAACTTCATTTGAAACTAACCATATGGAGCCCTAGTTTCTCATCATTATGCTTTGGGGGATATGAAGCAACTGCAGCTTAGAACAAGCAATAATGAATTAAGAAAGAAGTAATTTAAAGAAATTCAAAGTCTAGATGAATTATATTCTAGGACACTAAGGGAAGTAATAGAGGTGGTTACAAAATTACTTTTAGTAACTCTAGAATAACAGAACAAGAGTTGGAGGAACCTTGGAGGTTTCTAGTCCAATGCCCTGCTCAAGCAGGAAAACCTATACCATTTCAGACAAATAGTTATCTAATCTCTTCCTAAAAACATTTATAGTTGCAGTGCCCACAACTTCTGTAGGCAAATTGTTCCACTTATTAGTTGTTCTAACTGTAAGGAAATTTCTCCTTAGTTCTATGTTGATTCTTTCCTTGATTACTTTCCATTCATTGCTTCTTTTTTTAAAAAAAGTTTTTTATTTTTTTCATTTTCATAACATATAATCACATGTATACCATTACATAGTCAACATCATATTGTATTATTAAATGTTTACATCAATTCATCTTACCATCAACTCCCCAAAACAATTATTAGCTTTTCTGCTCTCCATACACCATATTTGTACTTTATCCATCACTTTCTTCTTTCTCCCCCCCTCCCTTCCTCCTTTCTTCCTTCTGTCATCCTTCTCTACTTCCCCTTCCTCTCTCCTTCTCCTCTGTCCCCTTTCCACTCCTCATTTCTCTCCTCCTCTTTCCCCCACCCTTGTCCTCTCGCCTATCCCTCTCTCCTTCCCCCTCTCTCCTCTAATTCCCACTCTTTATCTCATTTACTTGGTGTATTTCAGCTTCTGAGCAAGCTCCATTTTATGTTGATGATATTTATAATTCCTTTTCAATATACATATTTAATTTTAACATGTATTCTCCTCCTTTTTTAAAAAAAATAGAACAAAAAAGTATACATACTGTATATAGTCATTGTACTTGTAAAACTCAGCTATTCTCTTCATTATCTTTATATAATTATACATCCTTACATGCCCCCAGTTAGTGATTCTGTCTTTAAATCTCAATCGTTTCCCATTGTAGGTGTATTTCATGTTCTCTTTCCATTTTCTATATCTTAAATTAGCTTACCCTTAATTGTCTATAAATGGCAATCCTTGCTGTTCAATGTTCATTACAATTCTCTTAGTCTATTATATAGAATAACAGCAGTAAACATTTCACTTTATTCATCATCTTAAAAATTTTATATATACACCTCTTCTTTGTGGCAGCCCCTTAGATATTGGAAGTTTCAGAAGACTAGAGGAAAGCAAATGTCATCTTCATCTGAAATATATCAACTTGACATCTACATTGGACAAAGTTTTCAAATAGATTATCCAGCAGCATACTTGTGAACATTTGGATACATTTCTTATAACTATGAGAAACTACAATTGGGTTCAGGATGGGGGTGAAATCATGTTAGAGTACCTATCAAAGTAATTTTTTCAAAGTTATTACCACACTATATCATAAGAATACTGGGATTTGGTTTACCTGGACCTTGAAAAAAACACCAGCCGAATTGCTCGTGATATTTTTCTTATTAATAAAATATGCTCTGAATTACATTAATTTTAAATGGACCCATGGTTGGCTGAATGACCACATCCAAACATGCTCATTAATGGCTCTATTTAATCTTGGAAAGAAATACCAAATAGAATAGCAAGTTCTATTTTTTGGGTCTTTGTTGTCAAACATTTTTATCAGTGACTTGGATGATGGAATTCAAGGAACATTTACCAAGTTTATAAGAGTGTGAAAAAATTAAAGATGAGCCATACTGTAATGAATGTTTGAAAAAGGCAAAAGAATATTATAAACGTTCCTTTTAATGTTGATGATCTATGAATACTTATCTTGGATTACATTAACAAAATGCAGAAGCCAGATTACAAAAAGAAATTTATCTACTCTACTCTTTCCTGACCACACTCATTTACAGTATACCCCTGTATCCAAATCTGAACATATCAAAGAAGACAGTGACAAATCAGGGAAAATTTAAAGACGGATTACCAAGATAGAATCAAAGTTAAAGGATCTGAATAAATTTAGCAACCAAAAATGCCTAAAGAAGATATGATATTTCTCTTCAAATATCTGAAAGTTGTTGATTTTCTTCAGTGGAGTTTTCAAACAGGCTGGATCATCATTTGTCAAAGATGCTGCAGCTGAGAAAAAAGCTAATGCAATCCTAGGTTACATTAATAGATGGATACAACCAAGATCCAGTAAAATATTAGCACTGCTTTGTAAGACCCACGTGGTTAACACACTATAAAAAAGATGTTGAAACTCTAGAGTGCAGAGAAGAGCAACAAATATAGTTAGAGGACTGCAAGTTAAAACATATGAAGAAATGTTGCAGGTATTATGTCTAACTTAATGATAAGAAGGGCTAGGGATGTAGTGTTACAATATCAAAGAGGGTGCTACAGAAAAGAGAGGATCAACTAATTCTCCAAAATACCTGAAGACAAAACAAGAAGCAATGGATGGAAACTAATCAGGTAGAGAAGCAATCTAGAATTAAGGGGAAATTTCCTGACATGTAGAACAATTAATCAATAGAATGACTTGCCTCCAGAGGTTGTCGATACTCCTAACACTGGATGTTTTTAGGAATAGATTAGATAACAATTTATCTGAAATGGTTTAGGGTTTCTTGCTTGAGCAGGAGATTGGACTAGAAGACCTCCATGGTTTCTTCCAACTCTGTTATTCTATTATTTTGTTACTTGAAAAATATTGTTTCCATAAATGATATTTATCTTAGTTACAAACAACAACAAAATTTGAATGCTTCTAATAAATAGCATTATAGTTAATATTTGATGAGCAATTAGGAGGATAGTAGCTTTCACTTCACATTTTATAGTATTATCAATTGGCCAGCAGAAGAAAATGATCTCAAATGTTTTGCTGAAATTCAGATATGCTATACCAACATCATTATCATGATGTACTAAATTAATAATTTCCCAAAAGAGTTTTTAAAAGTTAATCTCCCTCCTTCCTTCTAATGAATTGATATCTAGATTGTCATAATGATTGTGGGGTTTGTTTTGGAAGTGGTTTTTACAATTCACATATGTTGTGTTGCAGGCAAGTGAAGGTATCTAAACAGGGCTCATTTTTGTAAAAAAAAAAAGTAAGTCATGCAAATATAAACATTCAAGAGTCGGAGAACTACTTTCAAGTTTTTAATAATTCTGAAATGGTCTTTCTAATGGAAGTGTCCTATGGGCAGGTGTAGTTAGTAAAAATCAGAGATATGATTAATTTCCCTTTTTAACAAGGAATAAAGGATCAATACTTATAATTCTATGCGGATATATCAGACACAGTGATGGATATATCAAGAGCAAGAGAAAACAGCTGACCTGTTAGAGTGGTCCATGCATATTATTGATGACTGAATAACTAAGTGTCATCTCTTCTATATATGGAAGCAAATGTTATAATATAAGAAAATTGTAAAGAAAAAAATTGCAGGAAGGAGAGGGTGCCAGCCACTATATCTGTAAAAAGCATCAATTAAAACATTTAATTTTTTGCTAAGATTTTACTGTCCTGAGGAATGTATTATAAATGTTTGCAATAGTGGTGAATATATGTAGCTTGAAGATAAAGGTGAAACTTCATTCTCCAAGCTTGTGGGTTTGTTTCCAAATGTTTATTTATTTATTTATTTATTTATTTGTCTTGTATGCCGCCCACTCCCGGAGGACTCCGGGCGGCTCACAATAGACAAGGGAAAGAGGAAACTAGACAAAGACAACATATTTAAAAACAAAAGCCAACATTCACAATTTCCGTGGAGGTAGATGTTTCTCAGAACCCCCGGCCTGCTGGAACAGCCAGGACTTGGTGGCTTTGCGGAAGGCCGGGAGGGTAGTAAGGGTCCGGATTTTGACATGGAGCTCATTCCAGAGGGCCGGAGCTCCAACAGAGAAGGCTCTCCCCCGGGGAGTCACCAGCCGACATTGGCTGGCAGATGGAATCCGGAGGAGACCTAACCTGTGTGATCTAATTGGTCTGAGAGAGGTAATCGGCAGGAGGCGGTCTCTCAGGTACCCAGGTCCGATGCCATATAGGGCTTTATAGGTAGCGACCAGCATCTTGAAGCGAATTTGGAGACTAATGGGTAGCCAGTGCAGCTCGTGGAGGATAGGTGTAACGTGGGTGTACCTTGGTGCACCCACAATCGCTCACGCGGCTGCATTCTGGACTAACTGGAGTCTTCGAACACTCTTCAAGGGCAATTTCACCCCCCAGCCTGAGAGATGGAATAGTTAGCCAATCTTTGGGAGGGAACATCAGAAGCCACTCAGTCTTGTCTGGATTGAGTGCCAACTTGTTTGCTCCCATCCAGACCCTAACAGCCTCCAGACACTGGCACATCACTTCTACCGCTTCACTGAGTTGGCACGAGGCAGACAGATACAACTGCATATTGGTGATACTTAATCCCGTGCCAGCGTATGATCTCACCCAGCGGCTTCATGTAGATGTTAGATGTTAAATAGGAGGGGGGGCAGGACCGAACCCTGCGGCACCCCATAATTGAGGGGTCTTGGGGTCGATCTCTGCCCTCCAACCAACACTGATTGCGACCTCTCTGAGAGGTAGGAGGGGAACCACCATAAAACGGTGCCTCCCACCCCCACCTCTCGCAACCGTTGCAGAAGGATACCATGGTCGATGGTATCGAAGGCCACTGAGAGGTCAAGAAGCACAAGGGTAGAGGCGTGACCCCTATCTCTGGCCCGCCAGAGATCATCAATCAGCGTGACCAAAGCAGTTTCCATGCTGTAACCAGACCTGAAACCAGACTGAAAGGAGTCTAGATAATCAGCTTCATTCAAGGACCGTCGGAGTTGAGAGGCTACCACTTTCTCAACAACCTTTCTGCACAATGCACAATTCAATAGAAAAGGCATTCCTGTGAAGCGGATTGTTTTTCTCAACATTCCTAAGATAAAACAATTTAATAGCAACAGGGACTTTACAGGTAGCTTCAACTTACAACAGTTCATTTAGTGACTGCAAATTACAAAGGCCTTGAAAAAAGTGACTTATAACCATTTTTCACAAATAATCTTTGTAGCATCCCCTTGATCACGTGATCAAAATTCAGATGCTTGGCAACTGGTTCATATTTATGACTGTTGCTGTGTTCCAAGGTCATGTGATTCCTTTTTGTAACCCTTTGGCAAGTAAAGTCAGTGGAGAAGCCAGATTCACTTAACAACTGGGCTACTAACTTATCAACTGCAGTGATTCACTTAACAACTGAGGCAAGAAAATCATAAAATGGGAGCAAAACTCAGTTAACAAATGTCTCATGTAACAACAGATGTTTTGGGCTCAATTGTGGCCATAAGTAGAGGACTGCCTTTATAAATGATTCTTGTTTCATCTAAACTGGGCCCCTTTCACCCTCCCATCCAAGGACCTTAGCTAGATTCCATTGTCAGCTAACAAAGTAAATAACTGAATAGGAAGCTGTTTGCTAGCAAGCAGAGTGTACAGGGTGGAGGTGGGGAATCTAGGGACACTTTAAAATCCAAGGCACTCATTTCCCAATGATATGCAGAGAATTATATTTGATTATGTGCTCTGTCAATATAACATGTTTGTGGTGAAGCAGTGAAACAGATAACATTCAGACCTTAGCCATTTTTATAAAGGCAAATTCAAACCATACTGGAATGTTAAAGACGGGCTTTGGGGGGGGGGGATAAAAATATTATATTTTTAAAAAACAATTAGAGTTGTCCTGATGGATAAAGAAAATGAGAATTGAAAAGAGGCAGAATGATCATTAGACTTAATAGCTGCCTTACTGTTCTTTTCTTTACTGACAATGAGAGTTTAATTCCTACACCATTAAACAAGGCATAGATACATGCATGTTAATAAATTTCTGGCAATAGCCTCCCCTTCCACTCTCCCGCCAGAAACGTAACTATTCTTTTTCTCCTTTTCCATTCTTAGTTGATGGAAAGACTAGATCTTCATCCTTTCTTTATTCCTCTCTCTTTCAGGTTTACATACATAAATGGCTACATGCACGCATACAAATATATCTAGCATTATAATTAGCACTTTATATGTTTAAAATGTATGTGCCTTAGGTGTGAACTTCAGGGAAAAATTGGCACACTGAACACAACTTCACTAAAAAATGGAATCGGCAATATAATATCTCTTTGTCTCTTGTAAACACCATCTGTTGTTACAATATATGTGCACACATTCAAAGCACATTCGTTTATTTTTAATGAATTCTTTACATTTGTTACCATAAAGTAACACCATCATTTTCAGCCAGTTTTTAACAGAACAAAGGCTTTTTTAATATATCAGAAGCAATGTAATGCTGGCCCAGAGAGTGCATTTATCGCTAATGTATTTGCAGTGCAGACTAGCTGTCTGTAGGCCAAAGGAGAAATGATCAGATATTTTGAAGTATTTTTCTTTGTTTCAAGGTAGTAATAGAGAGAGAAGCCGCTAATCTGGATCAGTGCCATGGCCAGTTTAATTCTTTTTCCTTATACAAGCTAGTGCACGCCAAATATTTTCAATTGTATCTCCTACTGTGCCTCACTAGTGGCCTTGCTGGCAAAGACTGATAGAAACTGAAGTCTAAACACTGGGTGGCCACCAGATTGTCTTTTTTCCGCCTTTTTTCCATCTTTCAATTAAATTGTTATTATACATAGGTGAAAGAGAAAGGATCTGTACTTGCTTTATGATATCCATATTTGACAGAACCTTTGAGAAGATTTAGGAAACCAATATTGGGAAAGAAAATTAAGCCTTCTCTTCCGGCCTGGGACTGATGTAATTACACATATACAAACATGAAGACTGATTTTAAGCACAGAAAGATGGAGCATTAACTCAGTCCTCCATCTTGTTGTCTGATATCAGTCACTGCTTCAACATTTTAGCATGGCAAAGTGTCTATATAAGGGATATCAAACTTATGGATGTGTCATTGTATTGTATTGTATTGTATTTGGTTTATTTGTATGCCGCCCTTCTCCAGGAGGGACTCAGGGCGGCGAACAACTCAGGGGAGAAAGGGAACATAAACAACAGTACACATAATTAAAATACATGAAAATCACACAGCCATACCAGTCGAGAGGGGAGCCAGGTTTTGACGGCTTTCTGGAAGGCCTGGAGAGAGGTGAGGGTCCGGATCTCCATGGGGAGTTCATTCCAAAGGGCCGGAGCTGCTACAGAGAAGGCCCTCCCCCGGGTAGTAGCCAGATGGCATTGGCTGGTAGACGGAACCCGGAGGAGACCAACCCTGTGAGATCTGATGGGTCTTTGGGAGGTAATTGGCAGCAGGCGGTCTCTCAAGTACCCAGGTCCAATACCATGAAGGGCTTTATAAGTTACGACTAGCACTTTGAAGCATATCCGGAGACCGATCGGTAGCCAGTGCACCTCGCGGAGGATAGGTGTAATGTGGGTGTACCGAGGTGCACCCACAATCACTCGCGCGGCTGCATTCTGAACGAGTTGAAGTCTCTGAATACTCTTCAAAGGCTGCCCCATGTAGAGCGCATTCCAGTAGTCCAGTCTTGAGGTCACGAGGGCATGAGTGACTGTTGTGAGTGCCTCCCGGTTCAGGTAGGGGCGCAACTGGTGCACCAGGCAAACCTGGACAAATGTCCCCCTGGTCACAGCTGACAGGTGATGTTCTAAAGTCAGCTGTGGGTCCAGGAGGACTCCCAAGTTGCGCGCCCTGTCTGTGGGGTGTAAATTTTCACCCTCCAGCCTGAGTGATGGAATACTGGCCAAATTCTTGGGAGGAAAACACAACAGCCACTCGTCTTGTCTGGATTGAGTACAAGCTTGTTAACCCCCATCCAGACCCTGACAGCCTCCAGGCACTGGCACATCATGTCAACCGCTTCACTGAGTTGGCACGGGGCAGACAGATACAGCTGAGTATCATCCCCATATTGATGGTATTTGATCCCGTGTCATCGAATGATCTCACCCAGTGGCTTCATGTAGATATTAAACAGAAGGGGCGATAGGACCGAATCCTGAGGAACCCCATATTTCAGGGCCCTAGGGTCGATGTCTCTCCCCCAACTAACACCGACTGTGACCTGTCCGAGAGGTAGGAGGAGAGCCACCGAAAAACGGTGCCGCCCACTCCCACCTCTCGTAACCATCGCAGAAGGATACCATGGTCGATGGTATCGAAGGCCGCTGAGAGGTCAAGGAGCACCAGGATGGAGGAATGACCTCCATCCCTGGCTCTCCAGAGATCATCGGTCAGTGTGACAAAAGCGGTTTCTGTGCTGTAGCCAGGCCTGAATCCAGACTGAAAGGCGTCCAGATAATCGGCTTCATCCAAGGACCGTCGGAGTTGAGAGGCTACCACTTTCTCAACAACCTTCCCAATGAAGGGGAGGTTGGAGACTGGACGGTAGTTGTTCAAACTATCCTGGGTCCAACGATCGCTTCTTCAGGAGGGGTCTCACCACCGCTATCTTCAATGCCGGTGGGAAGAAGCCCTCCCGAAGAGAAGCATCCACCATCGCCTGGACCCAGCTCCGCGTCACCTCCTTGCTGTTCGCGACCAGCCAGGAGGGGCACGGGTCCAGTACACGTGGCAGCACTCACCACTCCCATGGCCTTGTCCACTTCATCAGGAGCAACAGGTTGAAAGTCAGTCCAGAGGTCATGCACTGGCCATGCCCACCCCTAGTTTAGTGAAGGGGGAAATCCTGTTGTGTCACATGACGCCACTCTGATGATGCAAGTTTGACACCCCTGATATATATTTACAAATATTTACAAAGATAAGAAATACAGAGGTAATAGATCTTCTATAGAACAGTGCTGGGATACATTTCTTTTACTACCAATTCTGTGGGCGTGGCTTGGTGGGTGTGGCAGGGGAAGGATAGTGTAAAATCTCCCTTCCCACCCCACTCCAGGGGAAGGTTACTGCAAAATCCCCATTTCCTCCTGATCAGCTGGAACTTGGGAGGCAGAGAATAGATGGGGGTGGGGCTAGTCAGAGATGGTTTTTTCCAGGTCTCTGAACTATTCAAAATTTCCGCTACCGGTTCGCCAGAACTGGTCAGAACCTGCTGAATATTACCTCTGTTATAGAAGGGATCATAGGTAGAAGTCTGTTAGAAAGAACATGAACTTTGAACATAAGTGTTGGAGAAGATTCCTAAGTGTACCATGAGTAACAAATGGATCCTAGACAAATCAACCTACAGTACAGGTAGTCCTCAACCTTTGACCACAGTAGAGGCCAAAATTTCTGTTGCTAAGTAAAACATTTTAAGTGAGTTTTGCTCTATTTTACAGTTAAGTGTTAAATGAATCACTACAATTGTTAATTTAGTAACACAGATTAAATGAATCTGGCTTCCTCCTTGAATTTGCTCAACAGAAGGTAACAAAAGGTGATCATATAACCCCAGGACACTGCAACCGTCCTAAATATGAGCCAGTTGTCAAGTATCTGAATTTTGTTCACATGACTATGGGGATGCTGCAAAGGTGATAAGTGTACAAAATGGTCATGCCACTTTTTAAAGTGCAATTGTAACTTGAAATGGTTACTAAATGAACTACTTGCACTCACTTAAGGCACAGAAGATAAGATATCATACTTCTGACATTTTAAACTTGGGACAGGTAAAGAGCAAGCTCCCTTTGGAAGTCCATAATTCTGGGACAGGTAAAAGGAAAGAGATGAAGAGGAAAAGAGGTTGGATGACATTGATTACAGTGACAATCAATCCAGTTTTGGAAGGGCTAAGCTGTAGACAGGATGTCCTAGAGAAGTTCTATGTGGTGTTTAATGTTCATTTCTAGATGAATCTTTGGCTCCTTTGTTTTAATTCCACCAATTGTGGAAATAAATTGCTTTCTTTGTGGGTCCTGGATATGGAGGCAATCTACTAATCTCATACGTAAATGTCAGGACATTTTACTATCTATAAAGACAGACAGAGGTTCTTCATAACAAGCGTAGTAAAACAGAAGATAGACATACAATAAATAAATGTATGACTGCGTCAGCATCAGTTATCTATTTGCTTGGAGCCAATGATAAGAGGCAACTGTTGATTCTTTAACATTCTTGTAAATATGTCTTTCTGATGAATAGTTCAGGTCAAAGACAAGGTTGCAACTCGGCTCAAACTGATATCAGAAATGGTGGTAAGAAGGAATGTGCAGTGAAACAAAGACTCCACTAAATATTCTCTACAATATTGTGACTGGTTGCACGACTTCTGGGATGATTTCCAAGAGAGAAAAAATAGCCTGAAGAAAATCTACAATTGTAACTAGGAAGCCCATGAAATTAGGAATGAATCTGGCATTGGAATTAGTCATTTTAAGAGAAAAAGTGAACTGGGAACTATTCTGAAGACCTGGCAAGTGATGAATAATCCGATGTGCAGGAAGGACAGTTACTTTTCGCAAAGAGATGAAACAAACTGTATAGGAATCTTTTAAATTAAATGTTTTGATGACAGAGCACAGAATAGAAATAGGAATGGATCTATGAAAAGTGCTCAGAAACCACCTCCTGCTCCCTGTATGGGTCACAGGGGAAATCATTCCCGGGTAGACTATCAATTTGAATTGGCTATCTGTCAGTGATGCAGCCAGCCAAGAGTATGTCGGGCAGTGCACGCTTCTGTAGTCCAACCGACTACGGGCTTTTCTCGGTCTGTTTAATTTTTATGCCATTTTTTTACCACATAAAGCATCAGTCACAGAGCCTCTCCATCGCTTGCTGGATCAGACAGTTCTTTGGAAGTGGGGTCCATGGGAAGCTAATTCTTTCTGAGCTGTCAAGCAACTTTTAATGTCTAAAGTGGTCTTAGGCCAATACAACGAAGTTTTGACGCTCCGTCTCTCCTGTGATGCATCCCCATGTGAGATAGGGGCTGGTCTGAGCCATATTTTGCCAGATGGCAGGGAAGCCCCCCTTGTATTTTTTTTCAAGGACTTTGGCACCTGCTGAACGCAACTATAGCCAATTGGACAAAAAAGCATTGGCTATAGTTGCTGGCATAAAAAGATTCCATGGCTATGTATACGGCTGCCAGTTCCAGATAGTGACGAACTATAAGCCTCTATTGGGAATCCTATCATGTGACAGACAAACTCCTCAAGTATTGTCATCCTGACTCACTAGGTGGACTATATTCCTGGCTGCCTACCATTATTCATTGATTCATCGGCCAAGCAAACATCTGGCCCATGCAGATGCGCTGAATCGCTGCCCATTGCCAGACAACCTGGAGGATTGAGCGCCAGCCTTCCAAGTACTGTTAATTGAAGACCTCGAACTTCCAGTTACCGCTATGGACATTGCCAGGTTGTCCACTTGGGATAAGGTAATCTCCCAGGTTTAGATTGAGTTAGAAGAGGTTGGCCCACTAAACCCATGGGAGCCGGCTTTCAGCCATACATAACTCACAGGTTGGAGCTATTGGTGCAGAAGGGTTGTTTGCTTTGGGGCCCTCGGGTGGTAATTCCCCCCACTCAGGAGCACTATCCTAACTATTCTCCATAGCGCCCATCCTGGAATAGTCCGTATGAAGGCTTTAGCCCGGAGCTACCTATGGTCGCCAAAGGTAGATTATGTTATAGCCGAATGGGTGACCAGCTGCCACTAAATGCCAGGAGAGTAAACTGGCTCCGCCTAAGTCTTCCCGGCACCAGTGGGAAACCCCGGCATCTCTGTGGGCCTGCATACATATAGATTTTGTGGTCTCTTTCCATGGCCAAGGTTTTTTGGTGGTGGCTGGTGCTTTTTCTAAATGGCTGGAGATCTCCCTCATGTCATCCACCATGTTGGAGGCTGTCATTAAGGTTTTTAAAAAATTGTTTGCCACTCATGGATTGCCAGACCTGGTGGTCTCAGATAATGGACCCCAACTAATGACTACCATGTTTGAGGGGTTCTTGGCAGGTCTGGCCATCCACCATGCACTAATCTCCCCATTCTACCGAGATAGCAATGGGCTGGTGGAACGGATGGTGCGTACTGCTAAGGAAGCCTTGACTAAATTTGTTCCCTGTGATTGGCAAGATAGAGTAGGCCAGTTCTTGCTAATACAACATTCCACACTGTATCCAGTCACAAATAAAAATCTCACTGAGCTGTTAATGGGCAGGAGACTAAGGACGGTGCTAGATCATCTACATCCTAATTTTGCCCCAGAGAAACCATGGGATTTCACTGGAATCCGCAGGTTGTTAGCTATAGGGGACTCAGTTTACATTAGAAATTTTGTAGGCCATCTGTTGTGGTGCCTGGCAAAGTTGTAGAGATAACCGGCCCCTGTTCCTACACAGTGGAATTGACATACGGTCAGATTTGGAGGCACCACATCAACCACCTGAGAAGCCGTGGAGAGCCAACAGTGCCAATACAAACCGAGGGGTGCCTCCAGAAATCTCAATTCCACCTATGAGGCTGGAGGAGGACTGCAACCAACCCAACCAACAAGAGACAACTTTCCAAATGACAGCGACAGACAACATACTCAACCTACAACTGGCAACGGCCCGGAGGACAGCAAAATGGAAAAGGACTTACCGCAAGAAGCAGGTCCAGTTCCAGTGGGGGTTCAGTTGCAGGAATCTGGGTCTCGGGCCGAAGATCCTCTGCAAATCTGGAGGTGCCAAAGACTGCAATGGAACTATGAAGGTCAGGAAGTATCTGGCACTGACTGGCGTACTTAGAAAACTACCCATGCACGAACATGGTGGAAAGGACTGTTGAGTATCGTGATCTGATTGGTGGCAGTTTAAGCAGGAGTAATGGCGGCCATTGATTGGCCAGCCACATTTGACAGCCTCTATTAAAAGGAGCTGTCAAATGGGAGCTGGCGTTCGTATTCTGCTAGTTAAAATGTTGGTTGAAGTTCTCTTAAGTTGTGAGCAACAAAGTTGAAGTACTTAGCCATGATTGCCTTTGTCTTTACTGGCACAATCCCTGCACTAAACATAACAATATACAACTAAATAAATAACATACATGGTTTATTTAGAACCCTTGTATTCCTTGTTAAGATTAACCCAAAAGGACAATAATTGAATTGTAAGCTGGAAGATTATTTTGTAACAATGTGTTTCATGTAATAATGTAATTCAAAATTTGCAGTCCAAATATGGCAGCCTATGATACAAGGCCATGATAGTTTTTTTTTAAATTATTCTAGTGTCATCTACTGAATCTTTCAAGATTACAAGGGCACTAAAAGCAAAAAACCCATATTAAATCAAAAACAAAGGGATATTAAAGTACATTCAGATGAATATTACCGGTACATAGTTTCTGCCAAACTGTAGGTTACATTATCTTTACTATTGTAACATCCAATTCTAAATCTGTTTTAACTATACCGATTCCAGTTAACAATGTTCCTGTGTGATTCTTCAATAAATGGATTCAAGAAATTCACTTCCATACTTTGGGCATATTCTGGCCTTGCCAGATTCCTGACCTTCATCGCTTTGAAAAAAAAAATCAGCCCAACACATTCTCAGTGCAGCTGCAAAATAAATAAATAAATAAATAAACATATTTTTTTAAAAAAAATAGGACAGCTGGGTCCTGATTTAGATGAATAAAATACTATAAAAGGAATAGCAGAGTGTTAAGGTATCATTATTCATTTTATTGTACTATAGTGAAGCATTTATTTGTAACCATTGTTAGAAAGCAAATAAAAGTAATTAACAAAACTTCCATAAGATTTATTTTTAGATCTCAGGATCTTCAAGATTTCTGTCAATCAGAACCTTTGATTTTGAATGCAACAGTTGTGTGAGATGACACAACAGCTGCAAGGCACTCACATAAAAAAGTAGCTAGATTATTTCATTGACATGTAGGCTAAATACATCTCATTGACATGTATGCTAAATACATCTTAGTGCAAAAAAAAATAAAATAAAGAACCCAATTGCTTAGTATGCGTATTTGCTTCATTTTAGAACAGTGACTCATACATAGTAGTACAGCATTCAGTTATTTAGAGTACCAGAAACTTAAGCTATGACTTCATCATGATCTAGTGAAAGAGTTCTTTTGAAGGAAAAATGCTTTCAGTATTTTTGGTCAAGAGTATTTTGTTGTTGCTGCTGTTTAAATATATCATATCCTTTCTTATATTTCACCATTCCCACAACACAGGTGTCAAAGACAATTTGTCAATGATTATTTATAACACAGTCTATGCATTCGCTCCTTAAAAGGTAAAGGTTTCCCTCACATATATGTGCTAATTGTTCCCGACTCTAGAGGGCAGTGCCCAAGAGCCAGCATTGTCTGAAGACATCTCCAGGGTCACGTGGCCAGCATGACTAAACACCAAAGGCACACAGAATGCTGTTACCTTTCTACCAAGGTGGTTCCTATTTTTCTACTTGCATTTTTACATACTTTTGAACTGCTAGGTTTGCAGAAGCTAGGACAAGTAATGGGAGCTCACTCCATTACACTGCACTATGGATTGGAACCACCAAACTGCCAACCTTCTGATCAACAAGCTCAGTGTCTTAGCCACCGAGCCACCACATCCTCTTTCACTCCTCAGGGCAGTGTTTTTCAGCATGAACAACTTCAAAATGTGTACATTTCAATTTCCAGAATTCCCTGACCAGTATGGTTTCTGGGGAATTTATAAGAATTGAAGTCCGCATATCTTAAAGTTCATGAAATTGAAAAATACTCTTTTAGGACAATAACTATGAAATAAGGATGGGGAAGTTGTTGCTTCTTAGATATGGATTAATGAACTCAGTAGTACAGGCTATACAGTCAATGTGGCTATTATGGTGAGGAGGAATTGAACTTTATTCAGATAAAACTGGGGAAGAAGTTTTATTTATCTTAATGTTCTATTTGTAAAATTTAAAGAAAAAACAACCTTCCAACAATGCCACAGTAAATATTGTGAGAAAAGTATTAGAAAGATTGTGAATTAGATAATTCACAGACAATTTAGACAGTATAAAAATCATAATGTTTTTCTTTCTTTGTGTATTGGAAGCTAATTATGTTTCCATATGTAACATTTGTTAGATCAACACAATCTTTCTGTCTTCAGCTTAATAAAAATTGAGTTTATTATCATTAATGATTTAGATCTGCCCCATTACACATATAATGTCATACATTGCTGCAATTAGAAATTAAACATTCATCCTAGTATAATCAAATAGTTATTGGGGGAGAACAAAATGACTCATCTATTCCTTGCCATCTTCATTTTTTTTGATGAAATCATCAAAGATGATCACTAACCCAATAATAAGGGAATATATGTTCTGTGTCTCTATCTATCTATCTATCTATCTATCTATCTATCTATCTATCTATCTATCTATCTATCTATCTATCTATCTATCTACCTACCTACCTACCTACCTACCTACCTACCTACCTACCTACCTACCTACCTACCTATCTATCTATCTATCTATCTATCTCGTGGCATTACAAAACTGCACTCATCAAAATAGCGGTGATAAAACCACGTTGCTAAAGCCACGACATCATCACCGTGCGTCATCACTGCCGTGACAACAGCGCGGCGACAGAAGGGCGCTTTAAAACAGCGCGGCGGCAGAAAGCCGATTTAAATTAAGGTAAGGGTTAGGATTAGGTTTAGGGCTTTGCTTTAGGTTTAGGTTTAGGTTTAGGTTTAGGGTTAGGGTTAGGGTTAGGGTTAGGGTTAGGGTTAGGGTTAGGGTTAGGGTTAGGGTTAGGGTTAAGGTTAGGTTTAGGGTTAGGGTTAGGGTTAGGGTTAGGGTTAGGTTTAGGGTTAGGTTAGGCTGAGTGCTTCGGAAGGCGCGGATTTGCCCTTGCGCTTATGCCAGCGCGGTAAGGTCACATTTGCTTTAGCGATTCGGATGGTGCAGATTAGCCCTCGCGCTTATGTCTCCGCGGATAAGGGATTCGCGGTATTGTGGTGGAACCTATCTATCTATCTATCTATCTATCTATCTATCTATCTATCTATCTATCTATCTATCTATCTTTGTCTGTCCGCCACCCGTCCATCCACTTACCCATCCATCCATCCATCCATCCATCCATCCATCCATCCATCCATCCATATATCTATATATCTATAAATCCATATATCTATATTTATATCTATATATCAAAATATTTAGATAAAACATTTAAAAAATAATATTTCCAGAGTAAGTGTGCAGCCTTCCACCTCTATTTGAAACAACAGAATCATAGTGTTGAAGGGAATCTGGGAAGTTCTAGTCCAAACCCCTATAAAAGGGCAAAAATCATCCCAGGCAAATGGCTCTTCAATCTTTGTTTGAAAAACTCCAAAGATAGAGTGCCTGTGACTCCAAGAGAGAGACTCTTCCACTGTTTAATAGTTCTTGTAGGCTACCGAGAAGAAATCCACACCCTTTTTCTGTGAAAGCTCTTCATGTATTGCTATCCATTTCTCCCTTTAGCTTCCTCTTCTTTAGGCTAAATATGTCCAATTATTTTAACTATTCATAGGATTTACTGTTTGTTACTTTGTTACTGTTTTCTGCAACAAAGATTGAATTAAAGCTGATGGCCTATATCAGCGCTTCAAAAACCTCATTGGGACTGCCATAGAGAGGAGTCAAGCTATTTTCCAAAGCACCTGAAGGCCAGGCAAGGAATAATGGATGGAAACTGAACAGGGAGAGATTCAACGTGAAAATAGGGAGAAATTTTCTGACAGTGAGAACAATGGACCAATGGGACAGCTTGCCTTCATAAGTTGTATATGCTTCATCACTGGAGGATTTCAAGAAGAGACTGGACTGCCACCTGTCTGAAATGGGGTAGTGTCTCTTGCTTGGGTGGGGGTAGGACTAGATGGCCTACAAGGTCCCTTCCATCTCTGTTAATCTGTTAAATTTCTGTTAAAAATTACCACATTGCATCCAGTTGTCATCTTGAAAATATTTGTGATATAATATTTTTTCCATAATATTTATTTAAGATAGGAAAATAATTGCTATCTCTAAGAGTACATGGGAATTGGACAATATATAAATTGTATTATATTTGTATTGTAACTGTTATTGTACCTTATTATAGACTATAGGTGATAAAGATGGAAGACATCCATAACTCAGGTACTAAATGTTAGTGTGGCCTACCTTATAATATTGAGCTGGACTGCAACACAGTATTGGACTTCATTGAAATTCAAGTGTAGCCATCAAAGGCAATAGCAAAATAGCATCTTTGATAGCAAAGATGATAGATACTGAAGTACATCACATTTTTAAATCAATAATATAGGAACAGGGGAGCTATTTTTGATAGTGTTGTCAGCAGCATTTGTTCCCAGTAGTTCTCAGTATATGTTGTTGTCCTAGCCTCCTTGAGAATATGTATGAAGAAATCTTATAATCATACCATTTTAGTAACCAAAAGTTTCCCAATAAACAACTACTATTGGTTTACCCTGTTGCTTAAAATAAACACAATGTCTTCCATGTGTTACGTGCAACTGTAAGAAAGAAATCCATATTTCTTAGAAAAAGAAGGGCCTTTTCAGTATACCATTTAAAATCCTTCATTCATATTGTTCCACTGAGAAATAAGCAGAAGTTCTTAAGAGATATTGTGAAATACATAAAGGAACTTGCATGGAGCAATGTTTCATAAATGTATGGGAATGTTTCCATTAAAAGAGGAATCTGAAATTTGAGAAACCAAAAGTATACTAGCTAAATTCTGTTTTGGAAGGGTACTTTAAAATGGGTGACAACTTGTACAAAAAAGAGGAGGGGAGAGAGAGGGAGGGAGGGAGAAGGAGAACAACTCGCCAAACAGTACTCATTTAATACAAATATGGTTGGTTTGTGCACAACTTTGCACTTTATGCCAATCCAACCAATTGTAGTTTATTCTAAACCAAGCATAAACATAGATTTCCATTCTAGTGGCTAGTTTTCAATAGTATTTAAATATGCGACACTAAAATATTTTCAGCTAGAGCTTGGCATAACTTCTCTTTGGAGACCTCCTGAATAGGTCTTTCACTCCTTTGTAGATGGTAAATATGAAGTCTTAGGGAGCATATTTCAAGTTATATGATATAGTTTCTCACTGTTTGGGCTTGGTGTCCCCCTCATTTTAATTGATTATTTTGTTTTATCTTGAAATAAAATATTGCATGAGAACTTGTAATAGGATAGTACATATGATGCCATTCTGATGAAGGGACATCACTGCTACTGCCTTTCAATAGTATTCCATGGATCTGGAAAACCAATTACATATTTGGCTCTAGGTTTCAGCTCTTAAGTTGCCCAATTACATAGTGTGTATCATTCCTGTAAACACAAGATTCAAGAATGGGCTATGAGCCATACATGGAAATGTATATGCAATCCATACTATCTATATATAGCACTAAAGAGTCATCAGTGTACTGATATTTCACTGGCAAGGGCAGAATATAATGATATATCAGTAATGAAGGTAGGGATTCATGTCAGCGATAGCTAGATAGACAGCCTTGTAATAAAAAGCCTAAATTTTCAGTAAACTAATTATTAAACTATATTTTCCCTGTGGAATCTAAATTTCTTCAGGATTAATCAGTGGGCAGAAACACAAGGCAATAGTGTGTAAAATTGAATATGATGGCATTGGAACAAGATGGAGTAAGAGCCAAAAATTGTGATATTTTTTCTCCTCTTTTTCAATCAATCCCTTTTTCCTACTCCATGGGCTGACAAAATAGCCCTTCTCACTTTTTTCTAGACATTGAAATTAATCATTTGCAAAGCATACAAATTCTCCCATTCTATACATATTTACTTGTGAGTAAATACTATTTTACTTCTATGTCTGTGTGTGTATGCTCATGCATCGACATCAGAGGTGGGTTCCTACTGGTTTGCACCGGTTCGGTAGAACTGGCTCATCAAATCTACCGAACTGGTTAGAAGAGGTTCCACCGGTAGAACCAGAAGTAAGTTTCGGAATGCCTGCCCCGGCCCTGTTGCTCGCTCGCTTAGCCCCGCCCATCTGGAGACCACTCATTTGCTCACTCGCTTACCCCCGGCCGTCTGGAAGTCACTGCATAGCTCGCTCACCCCACCCATCCGCATTATCCTAGCCCCACCCATCGCTCACTAATTGGCTGACTCATCAATCACCCTGCCTGCCTCTAAGAACCATATCTAAACTCACCTTTTTTCCTGCTTGGCTCTCTATTGCTGCCTGCTGACTCTGAGGAGGTAAGTAAGCTGCAACTAAGCATGGGGCGGGGGGTTTGGCGGCAGGCTATCTGGAGTGGCCTGCTGCAGCTCTGCACTATAAGCGAGTCCGGTGACTTTTGCGACCTTTTGCATGGCCGTCAGCAAGCATGGCCACAGGGGTGGGGATGGTGGCGGTAGCTTACGCCGGCGTCTTTGACACGTTCAGGGACCTCACAAGGTCTTTGCAAGGTCCCCGGACTTGCCTAAGATGCCTGGCCACCAGAAAGCAAAGGGCACGGGGGTGGGGATGGTGGCAGGAGGTTATGCAGCATGGCCAGCGTCTTTTACAAGTTCAGGGACCTTGCAAGGCCTTTGCAAGGTCCCCGGACTAAGATGCCTGGCTGCCAGAAAGCATGGGCAAGGGGGTGGGGACAATGGTGGGAGGTTACGCAGCATGGCTGGTTTCCTAAGACCTCCTAGGCACCAGCCGCACCACGCAAACTAAGAAAACTCAGAAAAACAACTCCCGGGAAAGCAAATTTCAAGGGAAAATGCAGCTGCTGGAATCGGTGCGCCACTATGCCTGCAACCTAATGCTTTCCAAGAAATCTGCATTACCAGAAGCAGCAGAAGGAACAGCAGGGGGTGACACCACCACCCCTGGTGTCCAGTGTCCTCCTCAGGAGCCTCGAGTTGCAGCCATTTGCATGTCTCTCCCGAGCTTCTCTCGGGAGGTGAAATGGCAGGTGCCCCATTGGCAGAGCCTCCGGGTGAAAGGTGAGTGAGCTGGGTGGGGGAAGGGGGAAACTGCTTGAACTACATTGCCCCCTGGATTCCGGAACTTCTGCCCCTTGTACCACACTTTGCAGCCTCTGGAGCCCCACATGGATCTCTTCAGGGTGCTGGGCAACCTGGTTCTGGGGATTCCCCCCTCCCAAAAGACCAACTGCCCGTCTCTCCAGATCTTGTGGCTTTTTCAGGGGTTTCTTTTAAAAAGCCTCTCCAGAGGATCTTGAAAACTTGTGAGGTTGCTTTGGGAGGGGGGGCAGATGGTCAGTATTTCCCCCCTTCCCTGGGCGCCTGCAGCCTCAGAGCCAGAGCCCTGCACGGACCTCTTCCTCTGGCGGCAGCAAAGCACAGCATGGGGGACAGAAGTCCCCAAACCCAGTGGGGCAACGCAGTTCCAGCAGTAGCAGTAGTTTCCCCCTTCCTCCACCCAGCTCTCCATCTCCTCCTTTGCTTACGCTCCCCGCTGGTTTTGGGGGCTTCTGCCCCCTCGTGCCACACTTTGCAGCCTCTGGAGCCCCACACAAACCTCTTCAGGGTGCTAGGCAACCTGGTTCTGGGGATTCCCCCCTCCCAAAAGACCAACCGCCCATCTCTCCAGATCTTGTGGCTTTTTCAGGGGTTTCTTTTGAAAAAGCCTCTCCAGAGGATCTTGAAAACTTGCAAGGTTGCTTTGGGAGGGGAGGCAGATGGCAAGCATTTCTCCCCCCCACTCAATTCTTGGGTGCCTGCAGTCTCAGAGCCAGCAGGGAGCATAGCAATAGCAGTTAGCAATAGCAGTTAGACTTATATACCGCTTCATAGGGCTTTCAGCCCTCTCTAAGCGGTTTACAGAGTCAGCATATTGCCCCCACAGTCTGGGTCCTCATTTCACCCACCTCGGAAGTATGGAAGGCTGAGTCAACCTTTGAGCTGGTGAGATTTGAACCGCTGAACTGCAGATAGCAGTCAGTGAAGTGGCCTGCAGTACTGCACTCTAACCACTGCACCACCTTGGCTCAAAGGAGGAGGTAGAGAGCTGGGTGGAGGAAGGGGGAAACTACTGCTACTGCTGGAGCTGTGTTGCTTTTTGCAGGAGAGAGGGGGTGCCATACCCATAACTTTTATCCCTTTCCCCCCCACCTATCCCCCCACATGTCCAGGCACTATGTTGGGGGAACTTGGGTGTGACTGGTCTTGAACGCACGTCCCCCCACCTGCCCACTTCTACGCTTTTGCAGATTGGCTGGCTGTGGAGTATGGGCCCTTTTTGAAACCGGGTTGAGTCCTTCCTTGGGATGGATGCCCATACACTAGGGGCACAGGCTAGGACCAGGTGCCCTCATCCGTTTCTACCAAAGGTACATTTTTTCCTCCAAGAGGCAACTGGACTTTCTGGTTTTTCTTTGAAGATGTTTTGCTTCTCCTCCAGGAAGCTTCTTCAGCTCTGAGCAAGCTTCTGGAGGAGCTGAAGAAGCTTCTTGGAGGAGAAGTGAAAGGTCTTCAAAGAAAAAGCAGAAAGTCCAGCTGCCTCTTGGGAAAAAAAGCATCTTTGTGACATCCTGGATGACTAAGAATCCCCATAGACATTCCTCATTTTAGCTTTCTGATACCTCCTAGCCTTGCTTGCCTTCCATCCCTTGTGGTGGCCACTCTCCCAAAGCCTATGATAATTGAGCATCAATAACTCTTCTTGTAGTATCAAGGGTGGCTGAGGGTTCAGTGGCACACACCCATGGTTTCCTGATTGCCAGAGCTTTTTGGGAAATCTAAGCTGGAGAGACCTGGCCTGTCCCGAACTTTTGAAGCTGGTGGGCTCTGGATAAAAGTCAAAACCTGAGCTTGATGCTGACCTAGAGATTTTTGTTGAAATCCTGGTTCAAGTTTTGGAGAAAGACTTATTTGACCCTAAACTTGTGACTGCTTTCCCTTAGAGTGATTTAGAAAGAAAGAGAGAAAGAAAGAAAGAAAGAAAGAAAGAGGCAGAGAAGGAGAGAAAGAAAGAGAGAGAGAAAGAAAGAAGGAAGGAGAGAAAGAAGAGAGAAAGAAAGAGTGGCAGAGATACACACAAGAAAGAAAGGAAGGAATGGAGGGAAAGGGAGAGAAAAAAGAGAGAAACAAAGATAGAAAGAGAAAGAAAGAAAAAAAGAAAACTTATGACCACAATTGAGCCCAAAATTTGGGTTGTTAAGCAAGAGCATTGTTAAGTGAGTTTCACCACATTTTCCAAGTTGGTCATGCCCATGTCACATGACTGCCAAGCCACCCCACCCGGTCACATGACCGTCAATCCATTCCCACCCGGCACATGACCACCAAGCCATTCCCACAAAACAGGCCACACCTACAAAAAAGGTTCTAAAATTTTTTGAAACCCACCACTGATCAACATGCACCCAGGCATACACATTTACACACACACACGCACACGCACACACACACACACACACACACACACACACACACAGAGAGAGAGAGAGAGAGAGAGAGAGAGAGAGAGAGAGAGAGAGAGAGAGAGAGAGAAACTGAAAGGCAGAAGGGATTGGATTGAAAATAAGTATGAGCATAAGTAAAATGCATCCTTTCATTATCTGCTGCACTAATCTTTTGATACCAAGACAGCCATTTTGTGCACTTTGTAGGAAAAACATTAGGGATGTAGGGACAGTGATGAATAGAACTGCACGTAGCATCTCTATGCCAATCAATATTCTACCCAATAAGAGGAAGTAATGTGCCATGCAGCATGTTAACAACATATTATGTTTTATCACAAATGTCAAAGTCATTACAGGAATGGCACTCTGGTTTTTCCCCTTTTCTACAATATTAAGCTGCATTTGGACTACAAAACACAAGAACACAAGGTGAGTATTCTCAGAAAAACTATTTGAAAACAAAAAAATACATAAGAGGGGATTTGCTTACTGACATCCTATGCTTATTCTAATCCCATTTTCTGTTGGGCTTTTAGAGTTCAGGAAAGTTATCCATATCAGCACTATAGAAAACGTACCATTGTGATTATCTATGGAGATTCTCAGTCATCCAGGTCATAGTTCTTCTTCAAGGGAAAGAACCCAGTCCAATTGCCTTTTGCAAAAGCATCTTTGAGATTACCATTCTAACATTTAATGTTAACAGATAGGAGGATGTCACATTGTTGTTCCTGTTCAGTCACTAAGTTGTGTCCAACTCTTAACGATCCAATGGACCATGCATGCCAGGGCCTCCGGCCTCACTGTCTACTAGAATCTGCCCAAATTCATGTCCATTGTCTTGGTGACAATATCTATGCATCTCATTCGCTGCTGTCCCCTTTTGCCTCAATCTTTTCCAACATCAAGGTATTTTCTTTTTTCTCAACTCTCTTCTCATTTGGTGTCTAAAGTATTTGAATTTCAGATATTTGTAAGGTTCATCAAACAGCCAATTTGCTGCCATGATGTTCACTGATTAAAACATCCACAGAGTGGGTGTGCACAGATATACTTTAATAGATTCTTGTGGCCACCCAATTTAAATGTATGGCTTTGGGTAACTCATAAATTAATATGTATGTATATTGATGTGTGTGTGTGTGTGTGCGCGCGCGCGTGCGTGCGTGTTTGGGTTAAGCAGATAATGTTTCAATGAATGGGCACCATGGCACTGTGGCAGAAAATGCTCTTCAACCAACTTATATTCCTTAGCTGATACTACTAATAGCATAACTCTCCTGATGGTCTGACTAGGATGGGTAGATAATAACTAGAAGGAGAATGTTCTGTAAGTCACATGTGCTGAAACTGGCACTATTAACCACCCACATTGCCATATTCTATGCCAGCTGAAGCTTTTAGTGCTAGCACCTTTCCTTATTAATCTGGTCCTCCACTACATAAAAAATACTGACATAGAAAGAAATTTAACAGGATAGTCATTAAAAAAAATTAGGATTGCCCTTGGAAGTTTTGCAAAGAAATATTTTATAAAAATGGTAATATAGGTAAAATGACAAAAGCAGGTTGAAAGAAAAAACAGCAATATGGCATCAGCAAAAACAGATCTGTAATAGGATTAAGAAAACACTTAAAGAATCATGGATAATTAAAATGCTTTGACATTCCCCTATAGCATTTTACTGAAAGAGTCAGTTTTCTATCACCTTTGTTCTTAGCTACAAAGATAAGCCACAAAATGAACATCCTGTCATTGACGTCTTTTAGCTGAAGTTTTCTAGGAAGATGATCATATTATCTCAGAACATTTTGTTTGTTCAACAATACGTTGGCACTTAAAATTTTGAAAGACAAAATAGCTAACCCTCTTTATGTAAAACAATAACCAGTTTTCAAAGCTTAACGAAGTAGACAAAACTCCTAGTGCTATGACCCACAAACATGTCTGTACGTTAATCTATTTTTATTAAGAATAAAAAAACAAAGTTTCACTTACAAGTTTATTTTCTTTTATTAATGTAATTAATTTAATAAAAAGATTGAGCCTGGTTTGTTTATATAATATTAGCAGAAATGATAAAAACTGTCTTCAATTATTTTTTCTGCTTCTGTTGTAAAGTTCTGACAATATTTTTTAGTCTGGATTCTTAATAAGTTTCATCACTTGCTGTTGTTTTTTAAACAACTGTTTAAAATGATTCAGACAAAATATAATATTACAAATTAATATTAATTTTGTATGGTAAATACTTGTAAAACTGCTTGTCATTTTTGAATTGCTGTATCCCTTACTATTTAAATAGCTTTAATTATTTAAATTGTAATATCTTTATTTTATTTTTTACCTGGAAAATCAATGTCTGTGTATTGTGTCCATATGCACATGTATTCCATAAAATAAGAAAGCAAAAACCAAAACATCAGTTTAATACTAGAAAAGTAGCATCACACAAATAAGAAACCAGCAATGCCAGGAATAAAGGCAGCTTGCAAATTTTATTAGCCAGCTGTTCAGCTTAGTAATTAGAATCAAGGCCGGATGAAGTCAACATTTGCTTCAATCACAATATGACCTCTACCTGTAGAAAGTTGGAAAAGGGATGAAACTGAGCTCAAGGCGTGAATGTGAAAGAACAAAGAATATCCTCCTGATCTTCCTGTTTTGTACAGGATTAAAGGTTCTTGTGTTCCTTTTTTGTGTACCAGAATGTGCTGTCCCATCAGTGCATCAACCAAGTACATCCACTAATTTTGTCAGTCTCATGCATTTTTCCTTCATCAAATGGGCAATTAATGGTTCATGGTTACCTCTGCAAATTTAAATATCAACCACTATCAATAAGGATGTTGTACCAATTAATTACATTTTCTTATTTTGGTAATCTCTTTTTGGCAGGTGAAAACTTTTGGACATTGTGTTTACCCTTTAGTAGTGGTGGGGAAAAAACCCTCTTTAAACTGGAATATAGGAATATATTGGAATAGATTACGCTTCTTTCCAACATTCCTATTGTATACATTTATAGTTTGACACACAGACAGCCAGACTGGATTTGCATTTTTGTCTTCTTATCAAAAGTGCCATTCCTTTGACATTTCCAGGCCAGTCCCGCAGGCCAGTTCTAAGCATCCCCTGGATTGTATTTGGCTTGCAGGCTTTGAGTTTGGCAACCCTGATATAGATGATAGACATAGATATAAAGCGGGATATAAACTGTCCAAGTAAAGCCACCTTTTCCAATTGACTGATGGAGAATTTGTCAATGCCAGTGGTGCTTCAGGTTTTTGGGGGATTGCACCAAGGCACCTTTTACTACTGGTACTATCCTTGCTTGCCTTTGCCACAGTCATTTTATTTAATTTGCAGGTCTTTGTATTTTGTTATCTTCTCCAATTTTTTTCTCTTCCATTCTGTTGTCCCTACGTACTGCCATGTTTGCTATGGCCACACACTGTTGAGACAAACTTTGTTGTCTCTCTTATTGACAATTGTCAGTCTGGGGTGTCATGTTGCAGGTGCTGTTTGAATTCTAAAGTCCTAGAGCACTTTAGCTTCTTCATTTTCTATTATTTTTCTATGATTTTCAATATTTTATGTTCCCACAAGTTGTTGCTTATGCACCATTATTGCTATTTTGTCATGTCACTGCTTGCAGTCAATCTGTATGATCTTGCAGTAGCTAACCAGATGGTCCAGTATTTCTTCAGCTTCTTTACATGGGCAGCGTTTGCTGTCTGTTGCTATCTTCTCAATTCTAACTATATGCATTTGTTCTTAAGGCTTGATCTTGTGCAGCAAGAATTAGCCCTTCGGTCTCGTTCCTCACATTTTCTGTCCTTAGTCATTGCCAGTTTTTTTTTATTATTATTATTATCGGTACCAGCCATGCTTTGTCAAAACATGCCTCCATTTTGTTCTTTATTTGCTCTTTCTTGCATGCTAGGTTAGTTTTTCCAGTAGTGAGTAAGCCTTGCTGATATATTAGCTTTAGCATATCCTCTTCATTATCCTTCACATTTTTTCTAATGCTTTTTCCTTCTTTTTAACTGTCTGCTGTATTTGCAACATTGGATGCCCACCTATTTTCCTTGGTAGGTATCGATCAATCCTGCAATGATGAAGGGCATGATCCATTGTTATTATTTTTCTGGTCTTTCTATTCGAGCTGTTAGTTTTGCTTGCGTCTACTCCACTATTCCAGTTATGTATCTAATTACTGGAATTCCCTGATGGTATTTCCTCCAGTTTAGATTCTTTACTTTCTTGATATATTTACTTTTAACTTTTTTTCTTGACTTCAGTGTACTTGATGTAATCTTGAAGAATGCAGAGGATAGTTATCATCATCCAAACTCTTGATGTTAGTTCCCTAGTGCATCTTGATTCCTTCAGTTTTCACTATTTTTTCCTTTCCCCCACTCTTCCTCCTCCTCCTCCGCCTTCCTCTGTAATGTAGGATTGTTCTTGATTAATTCAGAATTACAGAATATGTTGCCATTCTTGCATTCTCAATGGTGTGACGTTAACACATGTATCAGTAAAATAGCAGCAGGAAATAACTGGTCTGAACGCATCTGTTTTCTTCATTATTCAAACCCAGGTGGGTTTTTTTGACCAGTCAAAAAGACAAAAAATGTTATCATTAAAGTGCGAAGACCAACAGTTTTGCAATAGAGTTTAAGGTAGTGGCTCCCAACATTTTTCTGGATATGCCCCACCTAAGCATATCTAAAATCCTGATGCACCCCCTCCCCTCCATAACATATAATTCTTATTTTACTCAAAAAGTAAACTCTACTCACGTGGAGAAAGCCTAAAAGGACATTAACTTGGTCTAAACAAGGTTCAAATTGCCCACATTAAAAATCAAATTACCCACTGTGAGGCATGGGCCCCACATTGGGAACCACTGGTTTAAGGGCATTCTTAACACAAATCCTCTCAAGGGCAAAAATCCTACAGTAATGAATGAGGGTATTTTTTGTGTAAGTTTGAAATAATTGGACTACTTTGTACAATATTCTGTGATATAAAGAAATCATCTAATACATACAATGGTTATTTTTTAAATGTTTCACAAGTAATGTGGACATTAACTATGCTAAAACCACCTGCCTATGGGTATGTCATATTATGAAAGAAAATAATTAGGGGTTAAATCTGCATCTATATATGGACCAGGGGCCCATTGCCTACTATATATGGACTGCAAAATTCCAAAGTACCTTTCTGTATTAGTAAAACTCCCATAAAGTTGCTTTCTGGATTTCTGCAACTCATATGCAGTAATACTTTTTAGTAAGGTTCTAAGCAATATTTGAAGTGGAAAAGTACAATTCTTTCAACATTGCTCAAGGACAAGTTGTCTAACCTCTTTGCAGGACACTTTGGAAACTGTACTAACCTTTCTTCATTTCTGCTATCTCTGCCTTAAACAAGGTCATAAAAATATTTCAGAAATCTCTGCCATGAAATCTATGAAGCCATCTGGATGAACCTTTGAAGAGTTAACATCCTTGAAAAGTTCTAGTGAAGCAGCTGCAGGCATGTCCATTATAGTCTGTGGTTTCTGTAGCTGCTGTGGTTCCTCTATTATGAATCAGAACTTATTTGCTTTTGTATCTGAATTTTAAGCCACAGAGTTTGAATCAAATCAAATTGAATTAATGTTTATTTTGAATAAGAGGTTAATTTTATTTAAGCCCGTCTAACTTTGGCTTCTGAGGTCTTTTACTAAGGCCTCTAATAGTCTTGGTGTCATAGTTTCAAAGCCATTCTTTGCTTAATTATAGTTTATTTAATAAGCCATCATTGATAGTAATACATCATACATTTAGCCAATTATCATTGTTTACAAATCATGATGGCTGAGGTCATATAACACAATAAACAAGCCAAATTGCATTTGCCGGTTTAGAAATACATCTGTATATACAGTATGTATAGGTTCCTTACAGCAATGTCTATTTTATCTACTAATGATGCTAAATTGGACTTTTACCTTGTTATCTGTGGAACTAAGGTGGACCTAAATTATAGCCCAAGTGTTCCAATAGTGGATGGTGTGGGTGGAATGGTGATGGTAGAAATCAGACTTCAAGATGAACCATTCTTTATATGTCTGGCCTGTGAATATCAAATCACTCCTGATGTGCCAGCATAAAAATACAAAATTTATAAACTCTTGCTTTCATCTTGGACTATATCTTCATAAATGTTTAATCTTCTTTAATTTTTATTATGGTTTCTTATAGTTGGAGACTGATAAATTAAATTCTATCATTTAATAGATAAATCTGATTGAAATTCCAGACCAGCTTAGAAAATGTGATGCTTCAGAATTCATTTTACTGCACAAAATTATTTGACACATGTCAAGTAAATAAAATTAACATGTTCCAAAGCTCAACATTTTAATTATATTGTCAATCCTCATGAAAGACATTGTGTGCAAATGTATCCAACATATTTTTAAGTTTGCATGAACTGCTCACAAGCTTAGGGATCGCTAAAGCACATTAGAGCAATATTTTTCAAATTTGGCAACACTAAAATGTGAGGGTTTCAATTCCCAGAATTCCTCAGCCAGCAGTTGTGAAGTTTGAAAAGCCTGCTTTAGAGTAAAAAATATGTTTACACAAAATATTAGTTTGAGGATAATACACCTAATCATTTGCATTCTAAAACAAGGATGGGCTCCCCCAAGCCTACAAGTTATAGATAACAACTCTTATTTCAAAGTGGCATGAAATCCTAAGCAAAACAGCGCAACAGATTTAAAGACATATGATGTAATAAAATACTGTTTCCCAGCAGCAGTTAAGCAGAAACAGACTACATATGATTCTGAAAGTAAAGCCTGAACCTTGTGAATAGTAACCACTAATAGAGAGGCCAAAGGTTTCTCTAATAAAGTTTTAAAGCATTTACATTAGTGGTCAGTACCATAGAATAATAACCTAGAAAAAGATAAAATAACAGAGTTGGAAGGGACCTTGGATGTCTTCTATGTAGTCCAAGTCTTTGTTCAAGCTAATCCTGTGATGGCGAACCTGGCTGACAAAGACATATGCACCAGAGCTGATGGCTGGTGTGCCAGCAAATATGGCATACAGGTGGCACGCAGAGCCATATTTGCTGGCATACCAGCCTTCAGTTACGGTGAATATACATGTGCCAGCCAGCTGATATGTGGCCTTCCAAAAGGCTGGGGGGAAGCCATTTTCACCCTCCCCAGGCTTCAGGAAAGCCTCTGGAGCATGGGGAGGGATCGTGCGTGCATACATAGGGGTGGTCACACGCACATGCGCAGGTGGGCAGGGAGGATTGAATCGGTGTGGGCATGTGTGCGCACACAATAGCGCACACACAGACACCATTTTGGCGCTCCATAAGAAAAAGGTTCGCCATCATTGCCCTATACGATTTCAACAAATGGCTGTCCAGTCTCGTTTTAAAAACCTCCAAAGTTGGAGCACCTACAACTTTTGAAGGCCATTCCACTGGTTAATTGTTCTCATTTCTTCTTAGTTCTAGGTCGCTCATCTCCTTGTTTAGTTTCCATTCATTGTTGGTTCCCATCTTGCTTTCTGGGACTTTGAAAAGTAGGTTTGCTTCCCCTTTTTTGTGGCAGACCCTCAAATATTGAAATACTGCTATCATGTCACTCCTAATACTTCTTTTCTCTAGCCATACTTAATTTCTGCAGCCATTCTTCATACATTATAGTCTTCAGTCCCCTAATCATCTTTGTTATTCTCCTTGCTCGGTAATTCTACCGTTTTATCATTTGAGTGAAGCTAATTTAAGTATTCTTTATCCCACTGCTTATCAATGTAAAAAACACTTCTAATAATACATCTAATGTTTTCTGAATTATAAAGAGAAGCTCATTTTAATTTATTTCTGAATATACTTCTGCCCAGTGAAGCAGCATAATTTTTCAGTGGCTAACCCATTAGCAGAATATTTTCTTTCTACATAGTTGGCATAACCCCAAGACATTCAGCCAAGGAATATTTTCTTCCCAACAGCTGTTGCTTGCTGTTGGGCTTCTTCATATCTTAATATTCACATCTTCACTTCTCATGATTTGCCAGTATTTTACATCAACACATAAGCTTCCATGCACATTCATCATATGACAGCAGTTATCAATCAATAATACCACCCAGCTGTGAAAGATTTTATTACAATCACTGCCTGATATATGCATTATTATGAACTGCCATTCCAAATATCTTGGATGTAATGTCATTTGGTCAAGAGAGGTAGAGGGACAGACACTGTTCCAAAAGTGATATACTGCATATCTTTTTATGCACTAGTGGCAGTTATCAGAATGAATCCACATAGTGAGCCTCCTTCTCTATTCTCAAGGAGAGGGATCAAATATTTATTTATTATAATTATTTGTATCCTGATTTCTAGAATAAAAATTCTTGTACATAAAACACCATAAATATTAAATAAATAAAATTTAGGTTGGGTGACAATCACACCAGGATAGCAGTGAAAGATGGTGCCTGCTTTCCTTTTCCTTCTGTCTTCAGGCAATTTTAATATGGAAAAGTTGTGATAATAGCCTGTGGGAAGCAAGAGGCAAGGAAGAAAAATGTTTAAGATTCACATAACTTGCATTCTGCTTCACTGCTTCTATTGCCTTTGGACAATCAGTTAAAAAGCATGAGTCTAGTATTAATTCAAAATGTATTTCTATATCCCTCGACAATGATTTAACAGTATGTTTTGGTTAAATATATTTAATGTGATGTGTGAAGTGAAATCTATAAATCAGGACTAGAATTCTTTGAGAACCTATGGTTAAAATTAGCCAAAAATTAATGTTGTTAGAAACCATGAACAAAAATTGTAGAAATAGTTTGACAGTCTTGATTTTTCAGTTCTATCAGTTCAAGTCAAGATAGAAGACATGGATAATATTAGTGAAAATATTTTAAATATTTCAGACACTTGATAGCAATTTGAAAATGGAGCAGTTTTATTAAAATTTCTTGCAAAGCTTGATATAAATTATTTTTCAGACTTCTCATTTAAATTTGTGGATAAATTGGATAGATCTTATTCTGAATGTTTCCTGGTTACAGAATTTATTCATCAAATTAGTAGGACAAATGCATGAAGTATTCGCAGATATTGAACTGAGGCATATGCCTCCACTTTTCAGCAATTATATCCTTATAATGCGCATACACAGACACAGACACAGACACACACAGACACACAGACACACAGACACACAAACACACACACACAGACAAAGGGGAAAAAATCCAGATATAGACAAAATCTTGGTTGTGAAAATAAAACCAATTACATTTTTATTGGGAATATCCTTCAATTATAGAGAACAAAAAGAGGACAGACATCATAGTTCAGATACTGTACACAAGAATTTCTTAGTCTTGACAATTTTAACATGTGTAAACTTCAATTCCTATTGTTGTGACTGGATAATTTGGCTGGGTAATTCTGGGAATTGAACTCCACATATCCTAAAATTGCTCATATTGAGAAAGAGTGCTCTACACCAGCATTCACCAGCTGGTGGTCCATAAGAAAATTTGGTCATCTGCAGAAAAATTATTTGCATTTTTTATATTGCACTAAATCAGGAGTCCTCAAACTAAGGCCCGTGGGCCGGAAACATGCAATGAACGGTTGTGTTGCTGCAGAGAGTCTCCCCCTACAGGGTCTTTTTCTGTGGATTGGAGGGGGGGAGAAAGTCCAACTTGGAGTCTGCTTCAGTCTCCTGGTGCAGGGCTTTGGGCGAAGGCTGTAGGGAAGTGCCACTGGTGCCAAAGAGCTGGAGGGCCTTGTTCCAGTGGGACTGCATCATGGCCTGGAACTGGCTGACTATCTCCTCCCACTGAGCCTCCAAGCACTGGTACCTGGCCTTGCACTGCTGCAAGTCTGTTTGGAAAGCCTATGCTTGTAGTCTAGTGAGATGCTTCTGCTGAGCCTCCTTCTCAGTCAGATCCAATTTGAACTGAGCCAGCTGTTTTGCAAACTCTTTCTCATGGTGGCTGCTTAGCTCCAACAACTGCTTCCTGTTGCTAAGGAGCCTGGGCAGGCAGGGGAGGAGTGGCTGGGAAGGGAGGGGTGAATAGAGGCTGGCAAGGCACTCTTGACATGAGTGACATTGAATTGGCGATGCCCACCCAGTCACCTAACCACTTAGCCACGGCCACCTAGCTGGTCATTAGGCAGATTATATTAGTGGTTTGTGGGATTTAAAATTATGAATTTAGTGGGCCCTGAAGTCCGAAAGGTTGGTGACCCCCTTCTCTACATCACATAGAATTTATGTTAGAATTCATAAAGAAATGTTAAGATAAAATGCATTAAACTTTAGGGAACAGGAAAATTAAGTATTGAAGTGACATCCAACTAGATCCTGGAAGCTGAACTGAGCTCCCTGAAAATAGCATCAAGAATAACAGAGACCTTACTTACTCCTTCTGGCTTCTGTAGGTCAGACAGTGGGAGACACTGAATAAATGTTTCTGGTAAAATTTTGAAAGTACAAAGAAAGAAATATGGAGACAGGTGATCTTTTTCACCCTCAGTTAATAACTCATATGATTGAGCAACCAACATTTTTTCATAAATGAGCAATAGTCTCTGTTTCTAATTCTTTTTCAGAAAGATAGCAATTTCCTCATTCTTGTTTAAGTCTAAAAATACAGGCAGTGCAGTTATACTAATCTCTTTCTTATGGAGCAGTATGAAAATAATCTGAACTGGTTGCTGAACATCTTTCACAAAAGGAACTGTTAATAGTTAGGGAATGGTATCCCCACCCCCAACCCAATTTTCCCTAATTCTCCCTAATTCCAATTTGATGACTGTTGCTGAAATGAATAATTTACCCTTCTAAAAAAATCAAATCTTTTTTACTCAACATCCTCAAAGAGAAGAGATTTCGCTAAATGATTCCAATTAGGTATTACCAAATAAGCATAAACTTTAAATTAAAAAATGGGAAAATAGTTGGATTGACTAGATAAATCAACATAAAGCAAAAGAAAAAATAACAGCTAGTTGCATGTAAAATCTACAAACTCTATTTTTGCTCAACTAAGGGTCAAGTAACTCAATAACTTTCCCAATGAAACTAGACTTTGGTCAAATAAGAGCTCAGAAAGTTTGCTATGGTTAGGAAAAAGTACTACTCTTTAAATAAATATATAATTTGCATTTTCCTTTCTCTTTCTCTCTCTGTCTCTGACTCTCTGCCTGGTCTCTCTCTCTACCTCCCCCCCCCGTGTTTGTGTGTGTGTGTGTGTGTGTGTGTGTGTGAGAGAGAGAGAGAGAGAGAGAGAGAGAGAGAGAGAGAGAGAGAGAGAGAGAGAGAGAGAGAGAGAGAGAGAAAGGACATGCCAGGGTCAAACACAAACACAAACACAAAGATAAAAAGTAATATTTAATCAACAAAGATATAACAATAGCACGTACTTATATATTACTCACAGTGCTTTACAGCCCTCTTTACAGAGTCAGTACATTGCCCCCAAGAATCTGGGTCCTCATTTTACCAACCTCGGAAGAATAGAAGGCTGAGTCAACACTGAGCTGATGAGAATCGAACTGTCAAACTGCTGGCAGCCAGCAGTCAGTAGATGTAGCCTGCAGTACTGCATTCTAACCCTGTGCCACCATGGCTCTTAGAAAGGGAGGCAAATCTTATATTACAGTTTCAGAACTTCAAGACTACTAAAAATGATAAATAATAATACTTTTTATGCGCGTTTTTCAATCAGATTTTGCAATGATTGATTGATTGATTGATTGATTGATTGATTGACTTTTTGAGCTACAAAGCTTTCTAATTTGTAAATGCCCATTAACAGACAAGAATCTGAGTCTTATACATTTATATAACTTATGGAAACAAATGTAACGCTCTGTAAAATATTAAGGCCATATTCTAATTAAAAAGTATCAATGTAATGTTGATAGTCTGAGAATTGCTCAAAAAAACCCCAACAACTATTGAGCCACCTATTTTTTTCCCTTAATTGAAACATAGATTCTAATTTCTTGAAGGACTAAATTAATTAAGATGCCATGAATACCTGATTGCTGGTAATGGTGAATAATAAAACTTATAGAATCATCCCAGTGGTGGGTTTCAAAATTTTTAAGAACCTCTTAAAAATCTTTTAAAAACCTCTTAGGTGTGGCCTGCTTTATTTTATTTTATTTATTTAAAACTTTTATATGACGCCCAATCCCAAAGGACTCCGGGCAGCTTACAAACAGAATATAAAAAAACATAAAAACAATACAATTTAAAACAACAATCATCCATCATAAATTCATTCTAGTCGGGGCCGGACCTCAATAGTGAGGTCAACAGCCCCAGGCCTGCCAGAACAGCCAAATTTTTACGGCTTTCCTGAAGGCCATCATAGTGGGTATGGTCTGGATTTCCGGGGGGAGCTGGTTCCAAAGAGTCGGAGCAGCCACAGAGAAGGCTCTCCTCTGAGGGCCCGCCAGCCGACATTGTATGGCTGACAGCACCCGGAGGAGGCCCAATCTATGGGATCTTACTGGTCGCTGGGAGGTATGTGTCAGCAGGTGGTCTCAAAGGTATCCTGGTCCTAAGCCATGTAAGGCTTTAAAGGTGATAACCAACACCTTGAATTGAGTCCGGAGACCAATAGGCAGCCAGTGCAGCTCACAGAGGATAGGTGTAATGTGGGTGTACCTCGGCACACCCACTATCACCAGCGCGGCCACATTATGAACTAACTGCAGTCTCCGAACGCTTTTCAAGGGTAGCCCCTTAATCCAGCCTTGAGGTGACAAAGGCATGAATGATCATTAGAAGCGCAGCCCGATCCAAATAGGACCACAATTGGTGCACCAGGCGAACTTGGGCAAAAGCCCCCCTGGTCACAGCCGGCAGATGATGTTCCAATTTCAGCTGCAAATCCAGGAGGACTCCCAAATTGTGAGCCCTCTCTGAGAGGCTTACATTTTCTCCCCCCAGGGTTAAGGATGGATAAGGCCGAGTGGCTTTGGATGTTGCCCCCGAAGGACTGTCAGGACATCATGTCCACCGCTTCATTGAGCTGGCAAGGGGCAGAAAGATATAATTGAGTATCATCAGCATATTGATGATACTTTACCCCGTGCTGTCGCATGATCTCACCAAGTGGCTTCATGTAGATGTTAAATAGGAGGGGGGACAGGACTGAACCCTGTGGCACACCACACTCAAGGGGCCTAGGGGTCGACCTCTGCCCCCCCACCAACCTGACTGCGACTTGTCAGAGAGGTAAGAGGAGAACCACTGTAATACAGTGCCTCTCACTCCCACCTCCCCCAGGCGTCGCAGAAGGATACCATGGTCGATGGTATCGAAAGCCACTGAGAGGTCAAGAAGCACCAGGATGGAGGAATGTCCTCTATTCCTAGCCCGCCAGAAATCATCGGTCAGGGCAACCAAAGCAGTTTCCGTGCTGTATCCGGGCCTGAAACCAGACTGACAGGAGTCTAGATAATCCATTTCTTTCAAGGTCCATCGGAGTTGAAGCGCTACCAACTTCTCAACAACCTTCCCTAAAAAAGGAAGGTTGGAGACGGGACGATAGTTTTTCAAAACAGCTGGGTCCAGGGAAGGCTTCTTGAGGAGGGGTCTCACCACTGCTTCCTTTAATGGTTGCGGGAAAAACCCCTCCTGCAAAGATGCATTGATAATCGTCTGGAGCCAGCCTCGTGTAACGTCTCTGCTGGTCGAAACCAGCCAGAAGGGGCACGGGTCTAATAAACAGGTGGAGGCACTCATCGCTCCCAAGGCCTTGTCCACTTCCTCTGGGGTGACAAATTCAAACTCATCCCAAAAAATCTGATTAAGACGAGCCCTTGGCATCTCGGCTGGCATTGCCCAAACGGAGTCCAGGTCTGTCTGAATCTATGTGATTTTATCAGACAGAAACTGAACGAACTCCTCAGCTCTTCCCTGCAATGGTTCCCTCACCTCCTCACCTTTCAGGAGGGAGTGGGTCATCCTAAACAGGGCAGCTGGGCGATATTCCACGGATGCAATAAGAGTGGAAAAATGCACACATTTTGCCGCCCATATTGCCACTAGATAAGTCCTAATAAAGGCTCTTAGTAGTGATCGATCAGACTCAGAGTTACTAGCCCTCCAGCATCATTCTAGGCATCTCTTTTGGCGCTTCATCTCCCGGAGTTCCTCGGTAAACCAAGGTGCCCTCCTGGAGCCGCTGCCGCAGAGAGGCCTCAAAGGCGCAATCCGATCCAATGCTCCAGTCGCTGCACTATTCTAGGCAGCGACCAAAGACTTGGCCGGATTGCGGACAAGGGAGTCAGGTATCTCTCCAAGCTCCCTCTGAAACCCCTCAGGGTCCATCAGGTGCCTGGGGCAGAACCACTTAATCGGCTACGCCTCTCTGCAGTGGGGGGAGGGTAGTGTCCTGAAGTCAAGCCTCAGCAAGGAGTGACCATGACAAGGGCAAGGTCTCTATTCCCCTTAAATCAAGATCACATCTCCACTGCCCCGAGAGAAATACAAGGTCAAGCGTGTGTCCAATACCATAAGTCTGGGGAACTCAACCGCCAACCCAGCTACTGCCTCTCGTAGCACAGGCAGAGCTGTCGTGACATAGCTGGGAGGCAGGTACATCAGCAGCAAGCCCAATTGAACCCTTAGGTCCAACTTCAAGAGGAGAGATTCACACCCCACAATCTCTGGGGCAGGGATCCTGCGAGGAACTAACGACATTCGGACGATAACTGCTACTCCCCCACCTCTTCTCTGGTGTCGTGGTTGGTGGAGCACCTGAAACCCATCTGGGCACATTTCTGAGAGGGGAACACCCCCTTCTTGGCCCAGCCAGGTTTCGGTTATACATGCTTTGTGGGAGTGGCTTTCTGGCCATATGACCAAGTGGGAGTGGCTTGCCAGCCATGTGACTGGGTGGGAGTGGCTTGCCAGCCATGTGACTGAGTGGGAGTAGTTTGGCAGTCATGTGACTGGGTGGGCACGGCCAACTTGTAAAATGTGGTGGAACTCATTTAACAACACTTTTGCTTAGCAACCAAAATGTTGGCTTAGAAACTCTGGCATTTGAAGCATGCAAGTTTTAAAGCTGTCAAGTTAAGACCCTTGCACTCCTAATCCTTTAGAAAAAAAACCCCAGGGGTGTTCAAACTTGACAGCTTTAAGACTTGTGGACTTCAACTCCCAGAATGCCTCCTCTCGCTCTTCATCTTGATGATGTGCGGACAGGTGGGGGGAGGGAGCTGGAACAAGTTCTAAACAGCATTGTAGATTTGTGGAACTTCTTCTATAGAAAAGGTTAGAACTGGCAGGAACCCACCCCTGAATCATCCTGAAAAAATGTTGGATGGCAGTTTCTATCAGAATAGAATAACTAGTTGATATTTTTAAATTATGCATATGTGTACATTTAGACATGTAGTTTCACAATAGCTAAAGATTTCAGAGGAATTAATTGTAGTCCCTATATCCATAATTTATTACAGGAAGCTGAAGAACACTGTTTAAATTAGATTAGTTATTTAAGCAGCTTTTGTGATAATAAGTTGAATGTCCTATCTAATAAAGCAGGGGGTGGGAGGATAAATCAATAATGTGCAATTAGTTTGCATGACGTTCAAGTAAGATTAATAAAAATTGGTGGATATATTGGACCCTTTAAGCAATGTCTATTAAGAATTGATTGCAATTACCGTGGTTGGAAGTGCAATTCATGAGTTTGAACATTAATTAATGTTCTGTACTTGTCATACAATCACATTTAAAACTCAAATCACAAATATTATAAGCCTAATAAACTGCCATATGTAAATATATGTGTGTTTCATTTGGCTATAACCAAGTATTTTGAAACTCAGTAAATTATATATATATATTATATATATATATAATAATATATATAATAACACACACACACACACACACACACACACATACATACATATATATACATATATACATACACACACACACACACACACACCTTTGAGGCATGGTGTCCTATTGAAAATAAATATTATAGAATGCTAAACGAAGAATTCTACTCTTGACCATTAGGAATATGTATGCTTTTTATTTATTGATAACATAATTATTTTTCTGGCACCAAGAAAGATGTAAGTTAAAATAAAGAAGCACCTTTGAAAAATTAGAACATTCAATTAATTAGCCTTCTAAAAATGTTTTTAGTAAGTGTTGTTCCTGAAGCTGCTCATTGTTTTAGAAAATGCAGGGTTCATATAATAAAACTGTATGAAAGTGATACTAATACTATTTGAGCTCTTTCAGAATGAGTCAGTAGTGTTGTTCAGGATTCCTTCCACTACAAGTTTATCTCAAAGAATTCTGCAAGCTTTTTAAAAAATGTAATTTTACATTTTACATTTTTAAGGAACTGAGAAAGAATGAAATACAACTAATAAATGTTGGGGCTGTTAATCACAAAAATGTCCTATAATTTAAATGATCATATACCATTTTATAGAAATTTTATGTTTTTACATAATGGCAATGTACCGCCTTCAGTATTTGTTGGCCATGATGCACACATCATGAAACATATAAAAACCTGGGACCATGACTGAAGCAGGTTCAGAACTACTGGAATATCTATGGAGATCTAAAAGTAGTGTCTCTGCTGCTCAGATATACCAAGTACTGTTCTTACATATATGAATGGGACAGCCATGCAATATAGTTGCATTACATTAAAAAGAGATAGTCACTCCAAAAGAATTTGGTTCCAGTACAGAAAAATGTGGCATGCAAACCCCTTGATAATCCAACAAAGATACTTTTTTCCCGACTTCATGTAAAATTTGAATTGATGAAAAAATTCAGGAAAGTGATGAACAAGGAAGATGAAGTTTTTCATTATTTGAAAGAGATGTTTCCAAGATAGTAAAATTAAGAAAGGCAGTTTAGTTGGAATGAGATATTAGAATTTTTTTTAGATTTTATTTAGCATTTATAGGCCGCCCTTTTCCCTGAGGGGACTCAGGGCGGCTTACAATAGTAAGGAAAGGGGAGTGAAAGACAAAATACAGAAAAAAAATGTGAAATAACTAAAAAGTACTAAAACACAACATTCACTCAGCATTCAGGAGGGGCAAAAGAGTTTATCCCCAGGCCTGACGGGCTAGCCAGATCTTGAGGGCTGTACGGAAGGCCTGGACTGTGGTCAGGGTACGAATCTCCACGGGGAGATTGTTCCATAGCGTCGGAGCAGCAACTGAGAAGGCTCTCCTCCGGGTGGTCACCAGTCGGCACTGACTGGCGGATGGAATACGGAGGAGGCCCGCTCTATGCGATCTGATGGGACGCAGGGAGATTATTGGCAGGAGGCGGTCTCTCAAATAGTCAGATCCACTACCATGGAGCGCTTTATGGGTGGTAAGTAAGACCTTGAATTGCACCCGGAGATCTACAGGTAGCCAGCGCAGCTCGCGGAGGATAGGTGTTATGTGGGCGAACCGAGGTGCGCCCACAATCACTCGCGCGGCCGCGTTCTGTACTAGCTGAAGTCTCCGGGTGCTCTTCAAGGGCAGCCCCATGTAGAGCACATTGCAGTATTCCAGCTTAGAGATCACAAGGCTCGAGTGACTGTCGTGAGAGCCTCCCGATTCAGGTAGGGCCGCAACTGGCGCACCAGGCGAACCTGGGCAAATGCCCCCCTGGTCACAGCCGATAGATGGTGATCAAAACTCAGCTGTGGATATATATCAAAGGAACACCAAACTACATTCAGCTGGTTGGCAAATTTCTTATAACATGAAGAGTCTGAAGTGCAACATGTCACTGAAGATTCATCTTGAACTCCCCTTCTTCCCAGAATCTAGGTGCAGTCAGTGATGAACATGATGAAAGGTTTCAACAGGATATTGCAACATTGAAAAAACTATATGAGGGCAATTAGAATCAATCAATGGTGACTGACTTTTGTTGGACACTGCAATGCATCAGGTGCTGAGTACAAATGAAAATGAGCAGCAAAATATTTTTTTAATATTTTTTATTTAAAACAAACACAACATCCTTCTTTACATGCTGTAGAAAGTGTATCAGTTGGTTACAAAAAGACTTTCATGCATCTCTTCCACAGTCAACAAACATAATTCATATTACTCAAGCATTTTAACTCAAATATTTATACATGTCACCATCATCATATCTCCATTTTCATTTGAGTATAATTGTTTAAATATCCTTCATCATAAAATATACCAAGATTTAATACATAACCACATACTGGCCTTTCATTTACTATTTCTAAAATCGTCCACTAACACTAAATCCTTATGTCCTATTCTAGCTAAACATCCATAATATTTAATAACAAAATTTTCTAATCCTCTTTTCCAAATCACTGTTTAGAATTTACATCCTGTTGCATTATGTTATACCCATATCTATATATATGTTGTTATTCTTGTCCCTCCTTTATTTAACTATATCCTGTATCATAACATTTTTCCACAATAATCAAAACTTTAACTGTATCTAACTTGGTTCTTTTTTATTAAACTTTACATATAATCCAAAGGGATTTCTAATCTTCCTTACATGGGCACCATTCAATATTCATATCCAATTATACTCACCATAACACTATATATTGTATACATTAGTAACATTATCAATTATTTATTTAAACTATATCTATTGTCAATAAATTTCACTGAATTTAACTAGTTTTAGATTATATTCTTCCATCTATCAACCTGTATCTTTCCAATAACAGTCTCATATCTTCTGCCATTTGTGTTGCCAGTTCTCTAATCATCTCCTTGATCAACTTTGTATGGACTCCTCTTAGCAACTCCCTGCTTATAAGATCTCTCATGTAATCTTGATGCTCTTCTTCTGTTTCCTTGGTTATCTTTGATTGTCAGTAGTGTTATCAATGCTAATAAAATTTCTCTCTTTAAATCCATAGATTCTTTGATTTTTTTCTTCTTCTGTATCTTGCCATCTGGAATAGATTTCCCCTCCATTTAATTCCTCTTTTAGTATTCCACACTTTCCATTTTCAGAGACAAACCAAACACCATAAATATCAGCAAATTTAATCTCTTTATATTCATTTTCCACTTCAATTTTTTGGGTTTTAACCACCACATTTTCCATTTGATAAACATCCTCAACTTCTTCATTATATTTTGCTGTTAGATGCTCTAAGATGCTTCTTCTCTATCCTCTCATATGTATTTGATAATTTCTGTATTTCTGAAAATATCTTTTGCAAGCTTAAGGTTTGTTTCTGCAGTTGAAATTGTGCCATTATCTCCAGCTTACAAACACAGCTGCTCTAGCTTGGAAGGTTAGTAAAATTAAGCATAGATTCACAAAAACATTTGTTTTCACTTTTTTCTGGTTAAAGATACACTTCAAAGGGACATCTGTATGCTTCCCTTCTTATCATTCTCTATAACCAAGCAGTGAGACCTTGTAGTGTCAAGCCAAAACAATCAGTGAAGAGAAAATAAGTTTTCCATTTCCAATACACAAACCTTCCAGCCTCCGAGTAGCAGTGTTATTGTTGCAAATTTCCTTATTTATTTTTGTATCTTTTTTGTATTTCAAATTAGAAAAAAGAGTCCAATTTTTAAATGGATTAGAATACCCACAGTAATGAAAGAGAAAAATTTTAGTCCATAGGTTACAGAGAATAATAAAAGAAAAAAATAGAAGAAAACTTAATCCATTCATTTTAAAAGGCTTGCATAAATTCCATCCATGAAGATTGCATTTAAAAAGTAAGATAACCACTGTCCAAAACCATTCCAAATTTAATTCCGCTGCTTGATTCTTCTGTTCTCCAATTTAAATTAATTTTAAGTTTTTTATAGTCTCTTTTTAAAACAGTAAAAGTTCCTTACCAGCTGGAAATGCTTTCTCTTTCCATATCCTTCCGTTTTGGAACCGCCCCGACTTCGTCAGCCTTTTTGTCGCCGGCTTGAAGAACTTCTCTTGCATCGATCAGGGACTTTGCAATGTCCCTGAGGTCAGGAAGATGTATTCTTCCTGTTCACTGTCTCTTTGGGACGGTTTAGGTCCGATTGGACCACTCAGCAACAAAAGTATTGGCTGCGGTCTCAGAGCATCGAGACCACACGTCCGTATCGTCATGACATTGGCTCCTCCTCTCCAGCAGCAAAATATTTTTAACCCTGTTGAACTCATGCAGCATGTCAGATTATGTGGTTATATACGTTATAGTCAATAAAAGTTAATTTCATATTTCTCAAGATTCTTACATGATACAGTCATTCTGAAATTATCCTTGTCTACATTTCTAGAAGGGTTCTATGATAATCACCAAAAGCTTTCAAAAAGCAAAACTATTGAAAAAAATTGTTGTCCAGTGACATTAACAATTCTATGCTATGGATATATAATTACAGATTTATCCCAAACTAAGGATCAAAAAGGGACTCAGTGTCTCAGTGGCTAAGATCCTGAGCTTGTCGATCAGAAAGGTCGGCAGCTCAGAGGTTTGAATCCCTAGTGCCGCATAACAGAGGGAGCTCCCATTACTTGTCCCAGCTTCTGCTCACCTAATAGTTTGAAAGCATATAAAAATGCAAGTAGAAAAAATAGGAACCTATCTTTGGTGGGAAAGTAACAGTGTTCCCTTCTTCAGAGTTTAGTCCTACCAGTCACAAGACCACAGAGATGTCTTCAGACAGCGCTGGCTCTTCAGAATTGAAATGGAGATGAGCATTGCCCCATAGAGTTGGGAACGATTAGCATATATGTGCGAGGGGAACCTTTACCTTTATCTTAAGAATCAGGAAAAAAATCCAAAAGCATAAATGGGATAGAAAGTTTTTCATTATTTTTACTGAATTTTGTATCATAGATAGTAATACCATACTGTAACTGAAGTGAGAGCCTGTTTAATGAACTTCAGAGGTTACGGCAGCTTATTTCCAAAAAATAACTTCTGAGTAATTTAATTTTAGATTATAATTAAATTAACTAATTCATTCTGCAGGAATTTACCTCATGACAATCATTTTTTTTTTATTATCAGGCTTGATATACTGTAATAGTTGAAGTTATGTTGATTGGCATCTACATTAGGCTTGATGTTATTTTCTGAAAATGAGTTTATAAAAGGAAAAAAATGGACTAAGAAAAAATATGTTGTATTGTCTACACTTCGTGAATATGCACTTAGAGTAAACATACTAAAATTAATGAAAGTACAAAGATTTGAATGAAAAACACAAGCAATTTAACTCGGTTCAATAGAACTTGTAACCTTAGCCTAATATTCAAATTTCATATGACTTCCTTGGCATGGCATAACTTAGCAAATGACTTGACATATAGATTTACAACTGTGAAAAAGAAGAGTGAAATATTATTTATCATTTATCCAGTGACAATGCTATTTATATACGAGTCTTCAAAAGTAATTTCTAGGGTTTCTCTGCTTTATTCGCAATCCTGCACTGAACTATATAGATGAAACAGAACTTTCTTCTCAAATAAATATGTAAAGAATTGCACTGGTAATTTACAAATATGTTTTATTCAAACATGTATTAAATTTAGTCATTTTAAATAAATATTCATTTATGCTCTCTTTTTACTTAATGGCCTTTAAATTTCTCAGGGATTAATTACATTTTTTCCCTCCCAAAAATGACCAATTATCAGGAACAATGAGCTGTTTCCTAATGACAAACCAGGGAGCTTTCTTTTCAGAAAAAAGAAGAAAAGCCTGGGTCAGTTGTGACTAATTAATGCAGTCCACTTTGCAGAAAAGGTGCATCATGTTATTTTCAAAGCAGAATTTCCATAATTAAACATTAAGTACAACTCCACAGCAAGATTTTATATGACATCAATTGGGGTTGGGGTAGTTTTCCACTGCCTGAAACACCACTAGATGGCACCTAAAAGTAAAGGCTCCAGATAAATATGACTTTCTTGACAACAAATGCCAGCAATTTAGAATTGTTGTGAAATTACTGACAATCTCTCATTTAGCTAATTTACCTTCTTTGAAAGCTAGCCAAGATTAGCTAGCTGCTTATATTTACCATGACTAATAAAGATACATTTTAAAAAGAGTAGTACAATATAAAATCATTGAAATATTTGAAGACAGAAAATCTCAGAATTTCTCCATATTGTCACATGAAAGCTCCAGGACATGCAAATGAAAAACTTGTTACATTATTCATTTATTTATTATTTTTATAAATTTGAAGGCAATATGTCATGATACGAAAATGGCAAGCTATTATTTACTTTCTGACAGATTGTAAAACCTAGGTTCAGTAATAGGTTTCCATTACTGAGTTTAATAATGAGATACCATGTTTGTTGTCTATTGAATGGCAGAGAGGCAGTTTGAGGTAGTGATTAATGTACTGGCTTAGAAACCAGGAAACCCTGAGTACCAGTCCTACCTAAGGAATGAAAGGCCGTAGGGTGATTTTTGGGCCATAATTGTCTTGCAGCCCAAATCGCCTCATAGTGATGATGATGTGAGAAAAACAGAGATGAAGGAGTATTATGTATGCTTGTTGGCTTGAATTCCTTATAAAGTAATAAGGGCAGAATAGAAATCTAATAAATAAATAGATAAATAATGTATGCCTATATCTCAATAATAATATCAAAAGTAATATCGTGTAGTCTAGGAAAGAACACTTGATTGTGAATCTGAAGCTCCATGGAACCATAGAGAAAATTAGTCATTAAATTCTATACAGTTCTTCAATTATTTTGGAACTTTACAGGATTGTGCATTTAAGCAGTTTCCTCAAAGTCCACCCACAAGAAAAATGCATACTGCCATACAGAAAATCTGGCAATTACAGGTTCTCAATACCATAAATATGTAAGTCCAACTGAAGCAATCAAATGACACAATGGTGTCTGGGAAGCAGAAATCATCCTCACCTTTGCTGAAAAAAATAAGTCTTCAGGTTTGGTGAGGTTTCATCTCCAGTCAAAGGAACACATAATGGTGTCTGTAAACACATAATTGCATTAACATTTGAAAGGCTGACTTTCTTCAAAGCTATACTCAATGAAGAAGTAATTGTTACAAAAAACTAATGAATTTTAGAGGATGGGAAATGAAAAGGGTTAAAAATCAATGTTTTATGTTAGCTATTCCAAAGAGCGAAATGTACTTCAGGCATTTACAGCTGCAAGGCAATCCTGCAGAATTCATCCTTTCGCTTTCATGTCTAATATGGCTTACATGGATGTCTGCATTATAGCAAGATGACAAATATTCAGTCTTCAAGAGATATTACTGAAAATATATCTCCCATCCACAAGAAAAGTACACACAGTTGTCCAGGAATAACTAATTTCAGAACACAAAAATGCATTTTCATGATTAGCTGGAACTTTAAAAAGGGAAACAAACAACATTAGGAATGAATAAAATTTATTTTTTTAATGGGGATGAAGAAAAAGAAATCCATTGATCTTCCTGAGTGACATCTGTGTCATCTCCTGCCAAAGGAAAGTCTCAAAAACCATAACAAAAATGAGTAAGTATTTAGAGCAAAAAACATAAAAGCATTTTCCATATTTGCATCACTGTTTAGGTTGAAGCTTCAGGATCTTATGACCTTTTGACTGGGATCAGACAGTTCCCAAAGTTAAGCTACTTGGGGTTATGTGGTTAATGTTTCCCCTGAAAAAAAAAATCTGCATCTTCTGAAAGCTATTGGGACTGCTATTCTGAATAAACTTGCCACTTCTGAGTGCTAAAAAAGAACACCTAACATTTGCTTCTCTGTTTGACAACCACAGTACCATGAATGAACTAAAAGATCATGCCCCTAAAGAGTCTGAGACTGAGTTGAACCTTAGAAATGACTGAATCAATGTCATAAAACAAAGGCAAATATGTGAAAGTTGAAAAGATATTTTAACAAAGCTATGTATCTTATACAAGAACTTGAGACACAATCTTGTATGAAATACCCAAGTCTGTTCTATTTCCAATATATTAATCACTCAATCATGTTATATACATTTTGTTTTTGCTGGTATTTTAATATGATCATTGGGCTCATACCTGAGCATCAAATTATACCTACTTGTTTTTTTTTTTTTTTTTAACAGAACTTTTTTTATTTTTCTTTAAAAAAAAAACCACAAATATGTCATCATTTGTCAATCATTAAAACATTGAAGTACAATTTTTTTTTGTGTACCCCTCCCTCCCTCCACCCCCCCACCCCCTCCTCCTTCCCCCCCCCCCGACTTCCCAGAACCCGTACACGGTATAGAATTTTAACTAACACAGTCTAAAATCTATTGAGAAAAAAGAAATAAAGAAATTAATGACATTCTAGATTGACCTTAGCTTCTTCTTACTAAACTAACTTTAAACAATTTAAATCATTTCTGATCTTAAGCATAGGCTAACTGGAATTTCTTAGTCCCGTATTTATTTTGTATATAATCAATCCATTTTTTCCAGTCTCGTTTATATCTCTCATTTGAATGATCTTTGAGATATGCCGATATTTTAGCCATTTCAGCTAAGTTTGTTACTTTCAATGTCCATTCTTGAATTGTAGGCAAGTCTTCCTTCTTCCAATATTGCGCCACCAACAGTCTTGCTGCAGTTATCAGGTGCAGAGTCAAATTGGTCTCTACCACTGTAAAGTCAGTACATATACCTAGTAAATATAACTGAGGACTAAACTTTATCCTTCTTTTAAAAACATTTTGCATGACCCACCATATTTTTATCCAAAATGCTTTAACCTTTTGGCAGGTCCACCATATATGATAATATGTAGCATCGAGAGAACCACATCTCCAACATTTAGGCTGTACATTCGGATACATAGAAGCCAACTTTTTAGGATCTAAATGCCATCTATAGAACATCTTGTAAAAATTTTCTCTCAGATTTTGAGCTTGTGTAAATTTCACATTTCTTACCCAGATTCTTTCCCATGTATCCAACATTATTGGTTCCTCAATATTTTGAGCCCATTTTATCATACAATCTTTAACTAATTCTGTTTCCGAATCCATCTGTATCAATACATTATATATCCTCTTTATATGCATTAAGCTTTGATCTCTTATTTGTTTAAACAAATTATCCTCAACTTGAATAAAACCAATTTTTTGATCTATTTTCCACCTAGCCTGTAATTGCCCATACTGGAACCATGTTTGAACTACCTTCTCCTCTTTTAATACCTCTAAAGATTTTAATTGTAATACCCCCCTTTCCGAGGTAAGAAGCTGTCTGTAGGTAATTCTGTCCTGTTTTTGTGCTGTATTCATATTTTCAATTGCGTGTCTAGGAATTGCCCACATGGGTATCTTGTCATTTAATTTATATTGATATTTCTTCCAGACCCGCAATAAAGCATTTCTTAAAATATGACTTTTAAAGTTCTTATCCAATTTTTTGTTGAATAACAGGTAAGCATGCCAACCAAATACCAGATCGTGTCCCTCAATGTTCAATATTCTATCATTGGTTAAGTGAATCCAGTCACTAATTACAGATAATACCACTGCATCATAATATATTTTTAAATTAGGTAGTTTCAATCCTCCTCTCTCACGTACATCTTGCATTATTTTCATCTTTACCCTCGGCTTCTTTCCTGCCCACACAAATTTGTTGATACCCTTCTGCCATTCTAAAAGGTTCGCATCTTTTTTAAGTATAGGTAACATTTGGAAGAGAAATAAAAATTTTGGTAAAATGTTCATTTTCACTGCCGCTATCCTACCCAGCAAAGATAAGTGCAATTTCTCCCATTTTTTCATCTCTGTCTGTATGCTATGCCAAAGTGGTTCATAATTATGCTTATATAATTTCCCATTTGAAGTTAAAATGTTAACTCCAAGATATTTAACTTTTTTAACTACCTCACATCCTAGCATCACTCCTAATTCTTCCTTTTGTTTAATATTCATATTTATAGCTAATATTTTGGTTTTTCCTAAGTTTATTTTAAAGCCCGACACTTGACCATATTGATTAATCATATTCATTAAAACCATACTAGATTCCTGCGGTTGTTCCAATATTATGACCAAATCATCCGCAAAAGCGCGGACTCTATATTCTTGCTGCCTAATCTTGATCCCTTTTAAACCATCCAAGCCCCGTATTTTATTCAACAATACTTCCAAAGTTATAATAAACAATAATGGGGACAAAGGACAGCCCTGTCTTGTACCTTTTCCAATTTGAAAAGAGTCTGTTAGACTTCCATTGACTATAATTTGTGCTGTTTGCTGTTGGTATATTGCTTTAATTGACTGTAGAAAGTTATCTCCTATCTGCATTTTTTGCAGTATCTTCAACAGAAATTGCCAGTTAACTCGATCAAAGGCCTTCTCAGCATCCAAAAATATAAACGCAGCAGGGATCTGGTTGTTCTTTCCCAAATATTCTAATGCATTAATAATTAATCTAACATTACTTTTCATCTGTCTCCCTTGTATAAAACCTGTTTGGTCCGTGTGTATCAATTGTTGAATGACCAACATTAACCTATTTGCTAATATTTTAGTAAAAATTTTATAATCTACATTCAGTAATGAAATAGGTCTATAATTTTTGGGTTGAGTAGTATCTTGTTCTTCTTTGGGTATCAAAGATATAAACGCTGTCTTCCAAGATGGAGGGACTTTACCTTCCGTTTGAATCATATTAAATAATTCTCTAAGAGGTTCTACCATTTCTAACTGTAAGTTTTTATAGTAAACCGCTGTCAAGCCATCTGTACCTGGTGCTTTCCCTAACTTTAATTGCTTAATTACCTGCAGGATTTCCCCCGAGGTTATTGGTTGATTCAATTTTTGCCTGTGTTCTTCTCTAACTGAAGGTATTTTCTCTTTGTCTAAATATTTGTCTATGTCTAAACCATTAATTTTATCCCCTTTATACAGTTCTGTAAAAAATTCCCAGAATATGATCATTGGGTTCATACCTGAGCATCAAATTATACCTACTTGTTTATGATTATTCTGAATAATTTTAAAGCTGGATTACTGTTTTGTAACAAACTTCAAATTGGGCTGGCAGAAATAATTGTTAGCTTTTAAATGTTAACCAATGACTGCACCTCAAATGATCAATCTGTTAACTGAAGTTTGCAGATGATACAACAGTGATTGGTCTCATTCGAGACAATGATGAATCTGCATACAGTTGGGAGGTTGAACAATTAGCCTTGTGGTACAACTGGAACAATCTGAAACTGAACACACTCAAAACTGTAGAAATGATGGTAGACTTTAGGAGAAACCCTCCCATACTACCACCTCTTACAATACTAGACAACACAGTATCAACAGTAGAGACCTTCAAATTTCTAGGTTCTATCATATCTCAAGACATAAAATGGATCTAACTGTTATATATGCAAATGTTAGAGGAGTGTTGAGTATGCAAATAACTGGGGGGAAGGAGTGTTATATATGCAAATGTTCCCTGTTACCAGCTCTCTGATTGGCTGGTCATTTGACAGTTGCTTTGGGCTCGAGTATAAATACCCTGACAGTTGCAGGGACGTTTTTGAATCGCTTGTCATCTCGCAATAAACATCTTACTCTCTGATTCCATGGCTCCTGCGTCTTTCCCTCACAACATATTCAACACTGGCGACGAGGGTGGGATCGCGATTCCGCAGAGCCTGGAAAACAACGCGGAAATCAGAAAAAACCACATCGGAGAACAAATGGCCAGCATGCACTCAGCAGCAGCAGTAGCCACCGTGAAGCCTTCCATCTACGCCAACTTGAAGGACGAGCCACACCAACTCCAAGGACGAGCCATCTACGCCAACTTGAAGGACGAGCCACGCCAACTCCAAGGACGAGCCAAAGACCGTGAAGGCCATCCGTCTCCACAAGGCTTTCTATCTGCCTAATACAAACTGTCTGCAGCTGCTGCTGCCTGGAGCCTCTGCTGCTCCACCTGCATTACAAGGCCGCCTGCCTCCCAAGGCCACCTGCCTGCCCAGGAACTTCCACGCTGCCGCCTCCAGGGCCAGCTCCACTCTCAAACGCTCCCAAATTGCCGTCTCCGCTCTCAAATCACCTTCCTACACAACCAAAACGCCAGTCCTGCTCGCAGCAACCCCCCCCCGCAGAAACCGCAATTTCAAGTTACCAACAGGCTTGGACTTCTTTGAGTTTCCCTCCATGTACGCTCTCCAGCCTCCTTGACTGGAAAAATCTTCCCTAAGGTCTTGCCAAGCATGCGCAGAGGATGAATATGCAAATAACTGGGGGGAAGGAGTGAATTGTAAATGTGAACATGGACAACACAAAAAAAATGCAAATAAATAACACACAAAGCAAATAATTGGGGGGGAAGGAGTGTTATATATGCAAATGTTAGAGGAGTGTTGAGTATGCAAATAACTGGGGGGAAGGAGTGTTATATATGCAAATGTTCCCTGTTACCAGCTCTCTGATTGGCTGGTCATTTGACAGTTGCTTTGGGCTCGAGTATAAATACCCTGACAGTTGCAGGGACGTTTTTGAATCGCTTGTCATCTCGCAATAAACATCTTACTCTCTGATTCCATGGCTCCTGCGTCTTTCCCTCACAACATATTCAACACTAACATCAAAAATGCCATCAAAAAAGCACAACAAAGAATGTTCTTTTTGCACCAATTCAAGAAGCTTAAACTGCCCAAGGAGCTGCTGATAGTTCTATAGAGGAATTATTGAGCTTGTCATCTGCACCTCTATGACTCTCTGCTTTGGCTCTGCAACCCAACAAGACAGACACAGACTTCAGAGGATGATTAGAACTGAAGAAAAAACAATTGCTGCCAACCTGCCTTCCGTTGAGGACCTGTAAACTGCATGAGTCAAAAAGAGGGCCGTGAAAATATTTACAGACCCCTTGCATTCTGTGCATAAATTGTTTCAACTCTACCCTCAACACGCCGCTATAGAGCACTGCACACCAAGACAACTAGACACAAGAACAGGTTTTTCCCGAATGCCATCACTCTGCTAAACAAATAATTCCCTCAACACTGTCAAACTATTCATCAAGGCTGCATTACTATTACTATTAGTCTTCTCATCATTCCTATCACCCATCTGCCCCCACTTATGACTGCATGATGTAACTTTATTGCTTGTATCCTTATGATTTATATTTATATTGATTGTTTCTTGATCATTTATTTGTGCCCTATGACTATATTAAGTGTTGTACCTTTTGATTCTTGATGAATTTATCTTGTCTTTTTATGTACGCTAAGAGAATATGCACCAAAGACAAAGTCCTTGTGTGTCCAATCACACTTGGCCAATACAGAATTCTATTCTATTATAAAAAATTATATATTGAATAAGTACATGAAACAAGGATGGGTAGGTTTTCATTCCATATCACAAACTACAATTCCTAGCATGAAAATCCTCTACCATCAACAGTTAGAAATGAAGTGTTCCAGATCTCTTTCCAAACACAATTTAAATAGTTATGCCTGTATATAAAAACAAAATCTACATTCAGATATTAACCTGTGTTATATTAAAAAAAAATTATTCCCAAATCAATGTTATTTCAGTGTGTAGGCATCTATATGGCACCTATCAAATTATTTTAAACATGCAATCATCTTTATTCCAGCCATATGTATACTACATCAATTAAACCTGCCTCCCCGCATCCAATACATATTAAAAAAAGAGAAATGGATTATTTGTATTCCCCCTTACCCTCTATATTCAGTACATGTTATGTGCAGTTGTTTCACTGTTTTCCATAAACTTTGAGCTCTTGCCACAATTTACAGCAGTTTGGCCAACAACCAAGAATGTGCTATTTCTACATATCCTGTAAATTCCCTTGGAAAGCTATAATGGTATGACATTTTGCATCCAAGCACTCTTTTTTCCCAGAAGCTGTATCAAGCAAGTTGTGACTTATTGGTTGCAGTGTAGGTTTCTATATATGTAGGAGAAAGACAGAATACTTGAACCAAGAGCTTGGAAGATGGAATAAGGCAAGAGTTTGTAACACATTGCTTATATAAACAGGGGATAAGTTTGATACTTTCTTAGAGAGTTTGTGAAAGTGATGAAAGGATTAACATTAGATTTATTAACAAGGTGACTATGAAAATCTTATAAAAAGCTTTGAGTTCAGGAAAGGGAGGCAACATTCCAATGAAATGACCTTCCACCAAATTCAACATAGCTTCAGAATCATAAAGAAAGTTTGGACATTTGAGTACATTGCCAGAAAGCAGGAATAATTTTTTTTTAGCTAGTCATGGACAATACGAATGTAAGAGTGTAGCGATAGTATGAGAGTAGTGCAAAACCTTGGCTGAAAGTGCCATTATTAAACGGCAATGAATCTTCTGCCACTTCACTATGATGTGTAAGTGAAAGCAAGTTCACTTACACATAAAAATTATGTAGAGCACATTTCAGAAGAATAGACTGTCATTCTGAAGCCCAAAATTACTTTGTACTATAATTATATAGCCAGAAAAAATAAGCACTAAAATACTCTGTAAAGAATTGAAGAAGTCCCCAAGAAACAAAAACTTCCGAGTGTTTATTTGCTGTTTGTCACATATAAAAGATATAAACAGTATATTACTTCCCCACAGAAACTTCTCCAGTTGTTGAACAAAGCTGACACTACTGTTAAGCAGAATGAAGCAACTGCTTTTGGCAATTCAGCTTCTGGGCCCTTTCTCCTGAATTCCCCAGACATTCCCTTGTGCTGGAGAAAGAAATTCATTGTGCCAGGCAGCCTTTCTTCTGCCTTCAGATCAAATTGGCTTCCTTTGTTGTGATGGAGCGCACACATTGTTATCTAAAAATAAGATTCAGTTGCCAGAGAGTCTTTTTCTAAACATAGAATGTAAATGATTGGCTCTGTGTTCTCCTTACCAAATATCTTTATAACCCAGTCTTGAGAAGGCTATATTGAGGCCCTTGCTGAACCAGGTAGAGGCTCCTGCTGTATCACATAGTCTCCTTGTTGGGTGAGATTGTTTATATCCTTTCTGATGTCCGAGCTCAACCTTCCTCAAGGCTTTATATATTTAATATATAATTGTATTTTTTTGCATATCGCTTTAATAAAAGAAAAAGAATTGTTATACTGTGCTGAACAGTAGTTTGGAGTTGATGGGCCAAAGACCCCTTCTACTTTTATTATTCAATGACAAGGTTGGAGAAATCTATTTAATCGCCAATCGTAACTATTTTTATTTAGATACAGTCTTTGGATCTATGGTTCTGTGATACGTTTCCCAAACACATCAAAGTAATTTGGTACGTATGGATTAAATTTAGAAGCCTTAAATTTGGTTCAATTACTAATGACTGGATGGACAAATTTCATCATGTCTACTTTTCTTTGTAATAAGTCAGTCCCCCTTTGTGACCAACTTATGGGCATTTTAATGCCTAGTAACTTATGCAACAAAATTTTCTTTGGAATGTTCCATGTTGAATGTATAGTATTAGCTCCTCATTTTGTAGGAATCTATCTGCAGTGTTAATCTAGGGTTGGTATTCCATTGGGCCCCAAATTTATTAAACTGCCACACTTTCCAATAATCTTTTTAATTCCAGCTCTTTACTTTATATATTGTTTTTTTCCTTATTCTATTTTTTTTCAACCTTGTCAAACATACTATATTTTCCTTGTCATCCACTTAAGTAATATGCCTGAAGAGTTTCTACTTGCTGCTCATCTCTTTAAGGAAGCGATTAGACAATATTTTAATCCAGGATTAGTTTTTTCTGCCTTTGTTTCTTTGTCAGTATCTACGTTTCACATAGATATAAATTATCACTGGGATACTGTAATTATTATTTTGTTGTCACTGTAATATTACTATTTTTCATTATTTAATTTAGGTTTGGTATTGCTTTTCTCTCTGGGATTAATCCTTGTTTTTCTAATATCCTCTCTTGATTTATTCTTAAAAGTAAAATATAAAACAATATTTACCACCTTTTTCTTTTTCATAGCTAACAATGAATTCATTAAGTATATTGATTGACATTTTTGTTTAGTTTTTAATATTAGCATTTTTATCTTTTTATTTGCTTTTTAATAGGTTATTTTGTATTCTTTATTTTCCGTGTTTCTATCTGCATGTTATTATTGCTTCAGCTTCCAAGTTTGATTCTAGTTGTTATCTTCCTCAATAGTACACTTATATATATGCTTTCCTTTATTAGTGTATCATAATGTTGACATTGAATTTATTCAAAGCTCAGCCCTTTCTGCAATGCCCATATTGTGAATTGAAGAATCATCCTATCAATACTTACAGGTATTTTGTGAAAACTGGTTTAAAAAGATCTTTTATTTTCTACTGTTGTCCATTTTGCATTGAAATTAACTGGGTGATGCATTGGATTTGAAGTACCTTGGTGTTAACAAAGGTCTGTTTCCTTTTTCAGAAAATTCAGCAGAACAAAATGCCATTACTTCAGACCACACACAGTAGTTTGAATTTTTCAGTTGCATATCTGGTACTGAATGTAGCTCCACTTTTCACTGAAACCATTCGCCCAGCATTTGAAGTTTATTTTAAAAAGTAATTAAAGCAATTGCACTGAAAACCCATGCTATGCATGGTTTTCATCTCTTCTGGGGAAAAAAGAAGCAAACTATGCCTCCATATCTGGGTACATAGTCCCTACTTTGGATCAATGGAATGTTCCCACCATAAAATATTATATAAAAAGAATATCAAGCATAACATTAGAGACAAAATCTATTAGTCTAGGTAGTTGAAAAGAAGCAATTCAAAAAATTGCCAAGGACAAGGTAAAACCTTCCCCTCTAGGTTCAGATTCAAAAGGAAGAAAGTTAGTCTTTCTTGTTTCCTGTTCTTCCAATTCATGGTATCTCTTTTCCAAGAAATGGTTTATAATAGCAGGCATCTTAGAAATGTGATGTCAGAAAAATGGAAATCTGGCAGTAACACAAACGTGCAACATGGTACCCTTAGATCTGGAACTACACATATCATAGCATATTAACTAGAGATTCTGGATTTTTTTTAATACCAAGTCATCTGGAAAGTATCAGTTATACTACCCATCTGATAGAGACAACATCGAATCAGATGGAATTTTGAGTTGTGGCACAGCAAGTTATACATAGATACTAATAGTTCCCAGAGGTCTTTCTTTTCTCTAAGAAAGAACATCACATGTCCATTGTTCAATTAATTTGAAATCTGACTTATTCTTACTGATTTTGTATGAAATCTTTGCTTCTTGAGATTTTAGATTTATTTTTCCTGATCCCTGCACCATATACAGAGCCAAGGTGGCGCAGTGGTTAAATGCAGCACTGCAGGCTACTGCTAGATCAGCAGTTCAGCGGTTCAAATCTCACCGGCTCAGGGTTGACTCAGCCTTCCATCCTTCCGAGGTGGGTAAAATGAGGACCCAGATTGTTGGGGGCAATATGCTGACTCTCTGTAAACCGCTTAGAGAGGGCTGAAAGCCCTATGAAGCGGTATATAAGTCTACTGCTATATACTGAAGTAGATGAGAGGTAGGGAGTGAGGAATTAATCATATTTTTGGATGCTGGCTGGATAGATAAGCAAGGTTCAAAACAGCACAAAAAATGTTACATTTTATTTATTTATTTCCTGAAGGACACATTAATTGAAAAGGGGTGATTACTGGTTGTATATTATTTGGCAAGACTTTGAGGCTACCAGCATATATCCAAAATGGCACGGAATATACCAATCTAGTTATAGCTATGCTACAGGCCCTGTCAGTCAGAAAATTCTGAATAGTAGGGCCAAGGAAAAAGACCTTTTCTGCCGCTGTTCCTGCTTTGTGCAACATCTTGCCCATAGAAGTGAGTAAAATAGTGGTGAAATCTAAAAATTTTCCCTACCAGTTCTGTGGGCGTGGCTTGGTGGGTGTGGCTTGGTGGTCATGTGATTGGATGGGCATGGGTTGGTGGTCATGGTCATGTAATCGGGTGAGCTCAAAAACCAACTTTCACACTTCACACACAAACAACACAAAAGCCAGACAACTGACTCACACACAATGCAAAAGCACACAAAATGGCCCCTGCAACAACAAGCAGGAACCTCACAGAACCATAAAGAGCTCAAAAACCAACTTTCACAATTTTAAAAAAAATTAACACAAAACCTACACAAATGACTCCTACACAAATGACTCCTACACAACTGGCTCCCACACAATACAGAAGCAGCTGGATGTCATACAAAATGGCCCCTGCAATAAGCAGGAACCTCACAGAGTCACAGTTAGTTCTAATAGGTAATAAAAAAAATGCTTTTTAAAAAGTTTTTAAAAGTTCATCAGCTGTAACAATCATCCGTGCCATGCGATCGTGGGAATCTTTTTTTTTTTTTACTTTTTAAAAGCATTTTTTACCACTGGTCTGGGGAACAAGAAGCATTTGTTACTACCGGTTCCAGCGAACCGGGCAGAACCAGTAGCATTTCACCCCTGGAGTAAAGCCCCCAGTCTTTTGATTTTCTACAAAGGGGTCAAAACATGGCTGTGTAGCCTTACTGGGGGAACACCATTGTCCCACGACCTTCTCCCATATGTATTAATAACTCCCCATCTTGCATCTTTCTATCTCTTACAGTTTTATATTGTTTCACATTTTAAAATTGCTAATATTACATTATTTTTTAATGTTTATTGCATTCATTAAATTGTACCTCATCCAGACCCTCTTTGTGGGGGAGATGGGTGGATAATAATGTTGATATATAAATAAATAAATGGAGAAAAGTGTTTGATGCTGCACACTACAGGTTCAGGTTGTTTTCACATTTTCACACTTAATTATTTATTTCAAAATTAATACAACAGTCTGACATTTTATATAATAGTGATTGATATGCAGCTTAATAAAGTCAGCTGAAGTAAGGTGAATGTTCCTTTCAAATAACACTCAGATATAGTGAATGTTCATACTAGCAATATCATATTAGAAATTGGTGTTCTCATTTGTTTTCGAAACCATGGATATAAATTAACTTCATTAGAGCATCCTTAACATTTACAAGGATTCATTTATATAGTTTAAAAATACAAAGATAGTTTGCCCTTCAGTTGTGCCTTAGAGGAAACAAATTGAATTTCCTGAGTGCAAATGACAAACTCTGCCATTACAGGCTCTGTGATTTCAAAAAGCATCTGTCATCACACAAAGACAAATACATTTCTCAAAGAAACATCTGGTGCTTTTTTAAATAAGCCTTAGGGCAGGTCTACGCAATGCATGGATGAAATATGTATTATAGATAGAGTGTTATTAACACTGTCTTTCATTTATTCAACTGTGCATGGAATGTTTGTATTGAATTAACTATGTCTAAAATATTGGCTCTCAAAAATGCTTGCTTAATTTATTTATTTTTTTAAAGAAAAGGCTATATTTCCAGGGTGATGGCAAAGAGAGGCCAATATGTTCCACCTCATTTCTCAAATCTATGAAAGAGGTTGCAGCTAAAGGCTACAGAAGCACTTTTACTTTAGTGCCACAGTGGGAATCAGAAGGCAATCCAGCCAAGCATTTAAAATCCACCTAATTCAATATACTTAGTGTCAGATCTGAAATCCAAACCCATTAGCTCTAAATGGCAGATGATGTTACCATCCTATCTCTACTGCTGTCTTCCTACACATCATTGGATGAGCAAGAGTTGATCTAACATGCTTATCTCCCACCCTGCCACAACTATGGGAAACCTGGTCCCGAAGCTCTTTTGGTGCTCAACAACACAGCTATACATGGGACATGGGAGCATGAAGGGAGAGGGAGGAGAAGGAAAGAAAAATATCCCTAATCAAAAAAGGAAAAGACCAGAAGATAGCTAAGATAGCTAAGTCAAGCATTTTCAAACACTATCTTCAATCATCATTTACCCTCCTCCTTCACAAACTGAAACAGATAAGTCTTGACAACTTTCCTAAAGCCTAGGAGGGACAGACCTGACTATCTGCAGGGAAGAATGGCAAACTGTGGGAGCACCAATCAATAAAGCCAACTAACAATCAGAGCAGCTCCCGAAGCAGTGAGTCATTTGGATCCTGTAGTGTACACCCTTAGCTGCCCTGTGACATCTGTAGTTTCCAAATGTTCTTCAAGGGCAGACTTTCGTAGAATGTATTACAATAATCCAACTAGGAGATGACCAGAACGTGAGGAAGTATGAGCAGGGCTTTTTGATCCAATTCCTTACAACATTATTATGTTCACAAACTCCATCTTGGAAGGATTCAAACTGTTCTTCTGCATTGGTCTCAAACAGCCTCCAGGCACTAGGTTCAGCAAATCTACCTAACTTGAGAGTTTAAAAAATGTACAATTACGTATCATCAGGCTATTGATGGTACATAACCTCTATTGACAGATTACCAATCCTAACAGTTCCGTGTATATTTTAAGGATAAGGGTTTTTGTAGAAGAGAAGAATGTTTGTGGAAACACTCCACATAATAGTCTCCCTACAAAAATCTCTCTTCCTCTCTCAAACAGAATTGCACCTTCAGGAAGGAAGAGCGACACTGCAAGACAATGTCCCTATTCCAGCTTCTTGGAAGTGATCCATACTAATAGTTATTAGTTTGAAAAACCTTGAGCAGTAAAATAGGATCAAGAGGCTGTGCATTTCCCCAGTCCTGGATTCTCCAAAGGTCATCCACAGCAAGATCAATGCAGTCTCTGTACTAAATCCTGGATGAAACTGACTGCTATGACTGTAAATAATTTGTTTCTCTGGGGCTCTTTAGATTCACAGGATCACCTTTTTTTAGAATTTTTTTTTTTTGAGACATATCTACAATTTTTGAAATCAATTAGACTGAATGAAGACTTTTGAGCAGTGAATAGATTGCAACACATAATAGGGTATTTTTTTCAAGATAAACATGGATATAACATTTTGGCAAAGAAACAGGATAATGTTTGCCTGATTTTGAAGCACTAACATGGTACAGTTTGTTGTTCATTATTGCTACTGCTCCAAGAAATGCAAATTTACCATCAATCTTATTAGGTTTTTCTTTTCTAAGTATCAACATTTCTACCTGCAGAGAGTTGGCACTTGCAAATGATTAAGATCTTGTGAAGTACTTCTTTGCTTTCAACTTCATTTAGGCTTTGCTTGAGAAAAGCCAAGTGGATCATTAAAGGGAAAATAAAATCATACAGGAATGAATGAAAAGCTTTCTTTCTATTCCAACTGGTGTCCCAATCAAAGTTGTGATGCAATGAATTGAAATCGAACATATTTGATGAATGCCAGGATGATTGCAGTTCTTTTAATTTCTGGGAAACTTTCCTTTGATATAATATCCTGCAAATACCATGAATTCACACTGCTGTGTTTTTACAACACATTAAATCATAACTAACTATATAGGAGAGAGTATGCATGTTGCATTTAATAAACAAATACTAAAAATCAGGTTTAGAAGAAAAGGAAAGGAAAGTATCCATGCAGTCACTCTTTTTATCCTGGGAATTTTTGGTGGAAATATCATATTCCCTTTATTTGACCAGAAAGGAACTGTGTTTCTATTTGGCTTTCATATGTCCTAAGAATACAACTACACTCATTTATAGCAGATGCTAAATCTTTTTCTGCATAAGAGACTTCCCAGAAATTAAAAGAACTACAATCCTCCTGGCATTCATCAGATATATCCAATTTTAATTCATAGCATCTCACATCTGATTGAGACGGGGGCCAGATCTGGCTCATGGGGTGCTTATAGCAATAGCAATAGCAGTTAGCAATAGCAGTTAGACTTATATACCGCTTCATAGGGCTTTCAGCCCTCTCTAAGTGGTTTACAGAGTCAGCATATTGCCCCCAACAACAATCCGGGTCCTCATTTTACCCACCTCAGAAGGATGGAAGGCTGAGTCAACCCTGAGCCGGTGAGATTTGAACAGCCAAACTGCAGGACTGCAGTCAGCTGAAGTAGCCTGCAGTGCTGCATTTAACCACTGCGCCACCTCGGCTCTGTGCTTATACCTGGCCCGCGGTACTGCCCTTGAAGTAGGACATTACTGGCCTGCGGTGCCTCTGCCAGTGAAAACGCAGCCCTCCCAAGTTCCATTTTTTCTGACAGAAGGTTCCAGGAGGCCATCCCAACAAAAAACGGAGCTCGGGAGCCCATTTTCCTCTGGCAGAACATTCGGGCCAGAGGTGTCCCTGACATGAGTGATGTAAAATTGATCACGTCCACCCTGGCCCTCAAGATCAAACACAACCCTGATGCAGCTCTCAATGAAATTGAGTTTGATACCCCTGGGATAGAAACAATACTTTTCATTCACACTTGTATGATTTTACCCTCCCTTTTATGATCTACCTGGCCTTTCTCAATTGTTCAGTGGGAATCAACTCTTTGACACCTTCATCCATAAGAATATGTTGACATGACATTATCCTAAATTATGATGTATTGAAAGGATGAAATTTATTTGTTCAAGCCATACTTTAACCACAGATTTAAAAAAAAAAATCCAGGCTTTGATTCTGTCATAAAAGCTGCTTCTGCTTTCCTCCTCACCAAGGTGACATCCCAGCTCCATTTGGCTAGATACTATTGGCCTCTCAGAAGTGGCTAAAGCACTTCCGAATGGATTTGGTTTTAAAATAGTACCATGAGGGAGTGACTAACTTTTATTGCTGCTAAACATGCTAGATCATTTTTAGGGAGAACTAATGATGCTTAAGCGTAACAAGCAATAGGTTTGGGTCAGGGATGTGCAGTCAGGGGAGGCAGGGGAGGCAGAGCCTCACCACTGTCATCATGAAAAGAAAAAAAATCTAAAAGGAAAAATGCAAGAGCTGAGGTCAGGCTGAGCTAGTTGCTGCCAGTGTCACCATGGATGACTCTGCTTAGTGCTTAACTATTTTAAAAAGCCTCTAAAAAAGTGCCCTTTACAGGAGGCAGCAGGAGAACGAGGTGCCTCATCTAGTCTGACTTTATGATGACTCGAGCAGAGCTAAGCAAGGGTTAAAAGCAGAAAAATTCCTGACGTAGATGAGGCGCGTCGTTCTCCTGCCTCCTGTAGAGGGTGTTTTTTTTTAGAGGCTTTTTTAAACAGTTAAGCAGAATCATCCTCATGGCGACTCTGGCAGCAACTGGCTCAGCCTGATCTCAGCTCTTGCCTTTTTCCTTTTACATTTTTTTTCTTTTCATGATGACAGGCAAGAGCAGAGTTGAAATCCTATCTGAAACAGCTGGAAAAGGTACGTGTGGGTCGGAGGGAGTGGGAAGAATTCAAACTTCATCCTCCTGGTGCAACTTTGTGTCTGTGTGTGTTTCAGAGAGGGGGGAGGGTGCATATTGAGACAGTTCTTTAGTTTATACACTATGTACCACTCTAATACTATGCCTTTGGATCTTTTGAAATTTTAATTATCCAATCATAAGCAAAAGCAATGTTTTCAGTAGAATGAATTTCCACTTCTACTTACACCTGCCAGCCAAAATGCTGCTAGTGGTATTGCTAACATGAGCTGAGGAGGAAAACCTAAATTTTTTGAATCTTGGTGCAACTGTGTGTGTGTGTGTGTGTGTGTGTGTGTGTGTTTGAGAGAGGGGGGAGGGAGGGAGAGAGGGAGGAAGGAGGGAAAGGGAAAAGAAAAAGAAAGAAGGAAACTTATTTAGCAAAGGAGAAAAACAAATGTTGTCACTTTAAATCGGAACTGAGCATGCCTGGCTGTGGAATTCTGGGAGTTGAAGTCCACAAGTCTAAAAAAATTGCTGCATCACCAGCCATAAAACTCACCGCATGTCACTGGTCTGGGTTCAGAAGACAACACAGTCAAAGTTAAACAAGGCAACCCTATATCAAACTGTGAATGTACAGGTAGTCCTCAACTTATGACCACAATGGAGCCCAAAATTTATATTTTTAAGTGAAACATTTTTAAGTGAGCTTTGCCCCATTTTACAACCTTTCTTAACAGTTGTTAAGTGAATCACTGTAGTTGATTAGTTAGAAATCCAGTTGTTATGTGAATCTGGTTTTCCCATTAACTTTATTTAGCAGAAGGTCACAAAAAGTGATCAGATGATCTTGAGACACAACAATGGTTGTAAATATGAACCAGTTGTCAAGCATCTGAATTTTGATCATGAGGCTATGAGAATGCTGCAAAGATCATAACTTGGAAAAACCATCATAAGTGCATTTCTCAGTGCTGTTGTAACTTTGAATGGTCAATAAATGTACTGTTATAAGTCAAGGACTATTGTAGTTAACAGTTAATATTCTTCATTTTATTCATAGCTTACATTCTAATAACTGTGGGTTCATGTATGATGCTGAACAGTGGTGGGATATGACCGATACGCCCCTGTATGGGCATACTGGTGCCTACTGGGAGCATCAGGTACCGTTCCGGTACAGTGCTCCAGTGGGCCCACCCACCTGCCTGCCATTATCTGTATTTGAGCCAATTGGGGCTTCAGCGCACACGCACAGAGTGTACAGTGCATGTGCGACGCTCCGCTGAGCAGCTGGATTGTCGCACAGCATCACAGCCGGTAAATATGCATGCACGCACTGCACACCCTACTGGTTGCAATGGGATCCTGAAACCAACACTGATGCTGAACCATATTTTATTGAGTAAACCATTTATGGTTTAATATACACCACTAAGCGATAAAATGCAATTTTAGGGAGCTAAGGACTATATTTAATCCTTTTACAGGAAATGACTCATTGTTAAACTTTGTGGCTTTTTCCTACCTTGCAGCAACCTTAAAAATCTGAAAGAATGACTTGCAGAGTCATTTCAAGCTCAGCTTTATTCTTTTGTTAATTATGTGAACAGAAATCTGTTTCCTCGGTATTTCTGAGTCATATGTTTCTAAGGGTTAAATATACTGTACATTGCATGAAAACTGATAAACTATGACAGAAGAGAAAGACACTGATATGTTCCTCAGTTCTGAGCCTCTGCATATCATCAAACTGTTTCTGTTTGTTTCTAGTCTGTTTCTTTGTTCTATTGCTTTTAACTTTATAAAAAGTAAATAGCTATTTGTCAATATTTGTGAAAAAAATTGGAATAGAAATTTAGAGGATATTTCCTTTCTGATATATATACACATATACATATATGCATACACAAACACATATATAGATATAAACAGATTTCTAACATTAAAAGCAAGTAAAGAGGATGCATTTTTAAACAACAAAATCTCGGAACTGAACTCTGAACCTCCTGCTTTACTCACCAAACTGTAGCAGCCCTTCTCTGTATAGCTTTTCCATGAAGATAGTTTATTTGCTAGTCGAACACAGAATTATCTGCTAATTCTTAGTACTAATCCCAGTGAAATGGACACATTAAAATAGACATTTTTTTCCAAATTTAACCCCTTGTGTTTTTAGCAAACCAGCCAACTTCAGTAGCAGTTGACTCAGATGATTATCACTGCTGTAAACTATTTTCCATGCTGATTTATAATATTTTAATTCTGTTTAACACAGGAATTTTTAACAGCTGGAGTAGGATTGCAGATACAGTATATGTTCACAGCTATGAATTTCATCAAGAATTTTTTTTTAACAGCAATCCATTCCAGTCATTTTCACATTAAAAGTGATCATATTATAAATACTGTAGTTATATATGCTTGGGCCTTTCCAGGGATAACTTAGAAAGTTATTTTTATTGGGTACATATACCACTGTAGATGTTTTCACTGTAGGGAAAAATGGTTTAAATTATCTGTTTTTAAAAATTCAACAAGATTCATCAATAAATAGGAATGCATGTTTTCCAGAAAGCTGCATATGTATTACCTGTTTTAGAATCTTGGATAATATGGGTAAGAAACCAATAGAACACTTACTAATAGGTATTCAGCGATCTATGTGCTGAATAAAATATCACAAACTGCATCTTCTCAGGCATTCTGAAAAGGAAGAAAAAGTTATTTATACAACTACTAAGATATTACATTAGAAAATCCAAACAAGTCTCACTTTGTCAAATCCAGACCTAAACCTATAATGAATTGTTTATCACATTGTATTTAGATTGTGTGATTTAGCTCTGCTGGAAAATAATGTATAAGAACCTAACAATGTGTATATGTTAAAGGCTGTTTTACTTCCTATTACTAGGTTGCTTTAAGAAATTACACATTTACAAATTTTACCTTTAAAATTGTGAAATAAAACCAGTTTTGCTTGACTGTTGAGCAATTCCATTTATTTTTCTACTTTTTTATTTTTTACTTAAGTTTGTTCTGAAATAGATACAGTCACACCTTGGTTGCAATAAATCTGTTAGGCAACCAAATGGATGACCAGGCTAAGAAAGCAGAGACAAGGAGTTTCCAAGTGAATATAACAGAATCCAAACTATATGCATCACTCATAAAAAGAAGTGGAATCTCAACCATACTCTCATGACCACCATCTTGATAATCTTTATCATGTCTTAAGGACACCCCTGCTTTAACCTTGAATGGTTCTTTCCCTTTTTGCTAATACTGGTAGCGTCATAACTGCACAGCCATATAAACTCTTCTTTTTACATATATTCTTGTCATACTCCTATCCTTCTCTCTTAACATAAAAAGGCTAGAAGATGAATGGATATTCTACCTATGTGTATTCCCCTGTCCCTTTCATATCTATATCTTGTGAGCACTAGAATAGAAAGCTGGCCCATAAATAAGTGACTGACACTAAATTCTGAGGTACATAAACAAGTTTTCATAACAGAAGGAATAGCTCATAATCTCGTTTCCGATCCTTGTAGTTCCTGTGGAATATCCTTGACTACAGCTTTGTTTATTTTGATTTTAATTCTTTTGGAGCTGTTAATCTGAACTGCAGCTCACATGACTGTTTCTAAAGATTACTTTTTCCCAGAGATAGTTTTGAATTATCTTGTTGCTTTTTCAAATAGCAATACTTCGCCATCTGCTTAATTCCCACAATTTTTAAGGGATGCCTTCCAGTCACATCACCAGCTGATTCGTAGAAGAGTCTTTGGTTCATGCCTTCTACATTTCAGGCCTTTCTGTAATTTTTAACACCTAAAGAAGGCAGTCTACACTGAAAACCAACAAAAATGCTACCAGATCCTTTGCCTACTTCATTGTACATAGCAATACCTGGCTATTATACTTTGTTTTGGCATTGTGTTCTTATTTGCTTGTTTGTTGTTATCATTTTGTTGGAAATAATAAATAAATAAATAAATATGACCATACAATTATTGTATATTAATTTTCCTTTCTTATTTGTTGCTTTACATGAACACGATCTAAAATAGCTTTTAATCATTTAGTACAATTAAAAAGTTTCATTTATTGAACTAAATTATGGTCATTACTTGGCTTTCAGGAACCACTATATCAGATGTTTTATCATCTCTTTTTTTGTTATGACTATTCCTGATTAACAAAAATAAAAGATAAAAATGTGACATTGCTATATTTTGAAATAAATTTTGAAAGATACATATCTATTTTTATTTTCATGACTCACTACTAGTGTAAGAATAAATATTTGCTTTTCAAAATATTGACAAACTGGCGTTGACTTCAATGAAGTAGGGAAATAGCAAGACTACTGACACATCAATGAAAAACTATTCAAACAGGTGTATTTTCAAAATCCCTACTACAACTGGGTAGGGGAGGTGTCAACTGCACTTCTCTTTCCCTTAAACTATAGCACACCATTAAATCAGTTTTGTGTGTATTTTATATTAATGAACAAACTATGATTTAGATAATAGAATTTGCTTTGGAATGATATATTATATGACATATATGGAAGCCCCAATTAAAATACCTAGTTTTGTTTACAATACAGTCCTAAAAATACCTAGCTTTGCTTAATTTAATGTTATTATTTTTATTCAGTGCTGTCTATTCATAAGATGTATTAAATTATCTGAAGGGGAGACAAGAATTACAAAGGAATATGCATGATTTCAAGTTTCACTAACACTCATTTCCAATAAAGATAGTAAAACTATCTTTTAAATATCGACGGAGGGACGATGCGGCAGCCAGGGTTCAACAAGCAACTGATTTATTCTAAGCTGACAGCGATTCGAAGAACAGAACGCGCGCCAAAGGTATTTATACGAACGGGTTAACCAATCACCGGCCGGGGACTGGGCAGCAACCGCTGACGTCAGTCCCTCGGCCAATCAACTGTAACTCTAGGCCGGCAACACCCTCTGCAGCTTTCAGCCAATCAGAAAGCAAGAGGCTGTTGCTGGCATCATGAATATTAATGAATACTTAACACCCCTTCCCCCCAGTTCTGCGCATGCCCGAAACGGAGCATGCGTAGTCTTGAAGGTATGCTAGGCGGCGCCGGACCCGCCCAGATCTTCTCATTGCAGGGGCAGTCGTCGGCGGAGGAGGACCTCCTCGTGGTAGCTCCTCCCCAAAGGGAGTGGAGCTCCGAGGCACGCCATTTTGAAAAGGCCCAGAAGGTGGGCTCAACTGCAAAGGTAGGCTTGGCCGTGGGGGCGCGTCACCAGGCATAGGAGGAACCTTCTGAAGAGTGTTCCCGGGGTTGTGATTGAATGTCTGCAAGTTTCCTAGGACGGGTTGAGATGTTAGTTCGGCGTCCCTGCAGGTGGCGCTTTGGTAGGTAGGGCCTGGTGTGGCGAAGGCCCTTGCTTGCGGTCTCTCGGCTTGAGTAATTTGTGGTTGGCACAGGTTGAGGCCTGGAGTGGCGAAGGCCCTTGTTTGCGGTCTCTCGGCTTGAGTGTTTTGTGGTTGGCACAGGTTGAGGCCTGGAGTGGCGAAGGCTTCACAGGGCAACCCCGGTATTGCGGTGTTGTCTTTCGGGGATTCGTGGCAACCAGCCTGCGACGGGAGACGCCTCCTTAACTGATCCAGGTGGCGTCTCCATTGGGATCCGTCAGCCAATTGGATCCTAAAAGAACATGGGCCGGTCAGGGCAACGATAGAAGCTGGAACCCATCTCGGCTCCCCCGCAAAGGAACGGGCCCACACGGAATCCCCTAACTTAAACGAACGGGGAGGGAGAACCCCCAGATTGCTCGGCTGATCCCCTGAATAGAGCGGGTGAAGCCTATCCAGGGGAGTCCGCAGGCGCCGACCCATCAAGAGCTCCGCGGGGCTTTTGTTGGTGGTTGGGCAGGGGGTGGAATGTTGGCTTAGCAGGTAAGCTGCCACCCTCGCCTGCCAGTCGCCCCGGTCCATGCGGCCCAGCGCCTCCTTCGCTGAGCGGACCGCCCGCTCCGCCCGGCCATTGCTGGCCGGGTGGTACGGGGCTACGGGCGCGTGCCGGATCCCTTGCTCGGCCAAGAATTCCTGGAAAGTGGTGGACGTGAACTGGGGCCCGTTGTCCGAGACCATCACATCCGGCAACCCATGGGTTGCGAACAATTTCCATAAGGCCCTGACCGTACTCTCGGCTGTGGTAGAGCCCATGAGGACCAGCTCCACCCACCGGGAGTAGGCGTCCACCACAACCAGGAAGTTCTGGCCGTGGAAGGGACCAGCGAAGTCGATGTGGAGGCGGGACCATGGGCCTCTCGGAGCCTCCCACTCTCGAGCAGGCCCGGTGGGGGGGTTGGGCCTGGACACTTGACAAGTCGTGCAGCGGCCTACATAGGCCGCTATCTCTGTGTCCAGCAAGGGCCACCAGACATAGCTACGGGCCAACGCCTTCATCCGTGCTATGCCCGGGTGGTCCTTGTGGAGCAGATCCAGAACTTGTGGCCGAAGCGCGGCGGGGATCAGCACCCGATCCCCCCAGACGAGACAACCCCCGTGGAGGGAGATTTCTGTCTGGCGATTTTTAAAGGGCCGAAAGCCCTCTGCCACTTTGTCTGTTGGCCATCCCCTCAAAACCCAGGAAGCGACCTGGGAGAGGATTGGATCGGCCTTCGTGTGGGCTGCTACGTCTGCGGCCGAGATTGGGAAACCGGAGGAGGCAATGGAGAGGACGGAGAGGGCTGGCACGGGGGCGGTGTCCGTCTCCGGTAGCGGGCAACGGCTGAGGGCATCCGCATGCCCCAGCTGTTTGCCAGGACGGTAGAGCAGCGTATAGGAATACGCTGCGAGGAACTCCGTCCAGCGAGTCATTCGGGGGGACAAGATGGCAGGGGTCGGCTTGTCGCCCGCCAAAAGCCCAAGGAGTGGCTTATGGTCGGTGACAAGAGTAAAGTGCCGACCGTAGAGGTAGTCATGGAACCTCTTAATCCCGGACACTGCAGCCAGAGCCTCCTTGTCGAGCTGGCTGTAGTTCCGCTCCGCCGAGGAGAGTGTCCGGGAATAAAAGGCCACAGGGGCCTCCGAGCCATTCGGGAGGACATGGCTCAGGACCGCCCCTAGACCAAACGGGGAGGCGTCACACGCCAACGTCAGAGGCATCCCGTCATGATACTGAATCAGGACTGCCGATGACGTCAGTGTCTCTTTGACAGCCGCGAATGCATGCGCTTCGCGGCTGCCCCAGCGCCAGGCCGCGGATCAGTCGAGCAACCGATGCAGCGGCTCGGCTAGTGACGCCTTGTGTGGAATAAAGGGGGCGTAGAAATTGAGCAGCCCTAGGAACGCCTGTAGCTCCGCCCTGGAGGTGGGAGCGGGGGCGTTCCTAATGGCGGCAATTTTAGACGGTGTAGGGTGAATGCCTTGGGCGTCTATTAAGAAGCCCAAGAATTCTACCCTAGGGACAGCAAATGAGCATTTGCTGCTCTTCAATTTCAATCCCGCGCCCCTGAAACGACTGAGGACCTTCCGCAATACATCGATGAGTTCTGAGCGGCTGGTTGCAGCGATCAGAACATCATCGAAATATGGCACGACCCCCGGTAGCCCATGGAGCAGACGCTCCATGAGGCTCTGGAAGATCCCCGGGGCAACGGACACGCCGAATTGCAGGCGGCGGCAACGGAAAGCCCCACGATGGGTGACGATGGTCTGGGCAGCCGCCGCATCGTCATCCACCGGGAGCTGTTGATAGGCCTGCGCCATATCCAGTTTGGCAAATATGCAACCCTGCCCCAAGGAGTGGAGCAGGTGTTGCACAACAGGGACTGGATAGGGGTTTGCCTGAAGGGCCAAGTTGATGGTCGACTTGTAGTCGGCGCAGATTCTCACCGAGCCATCCGGCTTGACCGGGAGGACTATGGGGGTCTCCCATGGAGCGTGATCAACTGGCTCGATGACTCCCTGCGCCAAGAGCTTGTCAAGCTCGGCGTCAACCTTGGCCCTTAAGGCAAAAGGCACCCTGCGGGCTTTCAGCCTAATGGGAGCAATCTGAGGATCTAAACTAAGGGAGATGGGGGTTCCCTTGTAGCACCCGAGCTGGCCATCGAAGACATCAGCGAAGTCCTTTAAGACGTCTTCCACTGAAGAGGAAATCACCCGGTGCACCCCCCCAATGGACAACCCCAGGGCTGGAAACCAGTCAAGGTCGAGAAGGGCCGGCAGGGCGTTTTTTACAATAATGATTGGCAGCTCCCCATTAAAGGTGCCGTAATTAACAGGAATAGGAAAAGACCCCAGGACGGGAATCAATTTTCCCTGGTAGTCCCTCAAAAGTAAACGGGTTGGGGCTAACTTTGCTTGGGGCACCGCAGGGCAGAGGCGGGAGAACATGTCCCAGGACAGCAACGAACGGGAGGAGCCGGAGTCCACCTCCATTTGGCACGGCTGACCTGCCAGGTGGACATTAGCTGTTATTTTTCGGGATCCGGAGGAGGCCTGGTTGATTGAACTCTCCACTTCCTGCGGTGCGGACACATTGTGGCAGTCGTCTCCTCTGCGCGTTGGCCGCGGTGGCTGGCGGCGCGGCTGCGATTTGGGTCTTTCGTTGGCTTGGAAGAAGGCAGGGGCCGGCAAAGATGCTCGGCAGACTTGGGCAATGTGCCCCTGCCTCTGGCAACGGCGGCAGATGGCGTTCCGGAACTGACAGGTCTGGCGGTCGTGGCGGCCTCCGCAACTAAGGCAAGAAACCTTGGAGGTTTGCGGCGCGGCCGCTGATGGAGGCGGTTGTCTTCGCCGAGGTTGGGCACGTACTTGGCCGACGTTGTCGGGCTCCGGGTCCTCGGAAGGCGTAAAGTCATCAAAGTCAATGTCATGGATTTGGGAGGCCGGTGGAGTGAACGGAACGTGTCCTGGAGTTTGTGATGATAGTTGTAGCCGCTCCAGATCAGCGGTGGATTGCTCAGAGAGCTCGGCTGCTCTGGCGATTTCCACCGCTTGTAGGAGGGTAATATCGTGGTAGCGGAACATGCGGCTTCTTAGATGGATGTCCCGCACTCCGCACACGAATTGCTCTACTAAATTTTCCTCAAGATTTGAGAAATCACACTGGGACGCTACCGTGCGTAGGGCTTCTAAGAACTGACTAATTGACTCTCCCGGCTTTTGCACTCTTCTGTGGAACGCAAAGCTGCGGGCAATTTTGGAAGGTGTCGGGGCATAGTGTCCCTTCAGTTTAGCCATCAGGTTGTCCCAACCTAATTTATAAGCTGGTCTGGGAGCAGCCATAGCTCTGGCTGAGGCGAACATAGAAGGTTCGCAGCAGGATAAAAAGAAACTACATTTCTCCTCATCGGTTTGAGCCTGGTTCTTTGTAGCAATGAGGTATGTCTCAAACCGCTCCATGAACCCTTCCCAGGATTCACCGGCGGAGCCGAATGGAGCGAAAGGCGGCAAAGGATTCATGTTGGCCAGGAGTTAGTGACAGGCTGAGGAGAGGAGGTTGTGACAGGAATTTTTTTCCCTCAGCGTTCGGTGCCGGCGCGACTTGCGGCTTGTGGCAGCTGGCTGATAGAACCTCTCTCTCTACCCTAGGCTTGCGTGGAATCGCGATCCCACCCTCGTCGCCAGTTTTAAATATCGACGGAGGGACGACGCGGCAGCCAGGGTTCAACAAGCAACTGATTTATTCTAAGCTGACAGCGATTCGAAGAACAGAACGCGCGCCAAAGGTATTTATACGAACGGGTTAACCAATCACCGGCCGGGGACTGGGCAGCAACCGCTGACGTCAGTCCCTCGGCCAATCAACTGTAACTCTAGGCCGGCAACACCCTCTGCAGCTTTCAGCCAATCAGAAAGCAAGAGGCTGTTGCTGGCATCATGAATGAATACTTAACACTATCCACTCAAAAGGTCACCATCATTTTTACCCAACTTCTAATCTTTGTTGCCAATGTAAACATTGGTGTTTTTCCAGAGTGAGAATTTATCTGAAGTTTAATTCTTAAAACTCTATAATTCTTTTCCTAAATGCCTAAATACTGTAGTCTTCTAAGTACATACAATATACAAGGGAACCTCATTTATTATAAAAGTTTGTGTATTATGAATATTATTAGAACCTCAAAAGAGTACATTTTTTGTAACTTTGATCTTTTGGGGTATTGTCAAAAGACTACGCACTTCTAAAGCTTCTGAGTAATTGGATTGCTTTTTATAATGTTATCTACAATGTATGTATTCTAACTATGTTACTGGAGCCAAATAAGTGAAATGATATATTCAATAGCTAAAATGCTGACTTTAAAAAATAGCCAACATTAGACACACCAGGTTGAACTTTACAAAGTTCACCAAAAATGTTTCCTGTTTTGCAGCTTCCAATGGGTGGTTCTCTGTTTTGGAAAGAGGAAACAATGCCACGTATGAAAGAGGTAAAGGAATCTGTTGCTATTTAATTTTAAATTCCCCAACATTCTTCATTTCTTAGGCAGTTAATGCAATTAATGAAGAACTATCAAAGAAGGCGTACATTTCAAGTATGATTCACATTTTGGGTTTATATCCTACATGAAAGTCAGTTCTGCTAGGAAAAAATATTACAATATTAACATACAGTAGATCTTAAGAACTGATAATAAAGCAATAAAAATCATGCATTTTTATCTTAAGAATTAAGATTGTGTTTTGGGCCATTGGTATTCGTTGTCTTTCTTCCAATTATTTCATAATTACCACTTGAGAAGTACAAATCACTCTAATAGCCAAATAATAGCTGATTGATTTCTTGGAGCACAAAATGTCAAAATACAGCATAAATGTGAACTAGAATAAGGGTTTTAGCATTCACTCTATTCAGATTAAAGGCAAACAGATCATTTCAAGGCAAATTTTGAGAGTGGCCCCTATTGTTCATGAAAACATGAATTTATTAATAAAGGAAAATAAATGAATCAGAATTATATTTACAAGCCAGGAAGATTATTTCAGTGGCAACTTTCACATACATAGAGAAAATACAGAGAAGCTCATATCTCATTTCTTTTGTTTACATTTTATATCTGTAATCAAACCATAAATGAATATCCATAAACTTTTTTATTAGCAAAACTTTACTGTCTCCATTTATGTCAATTGGGTGTGCCATAGTCATGAATTGCCATAAAACGTTTACTTTGTGTTCAGTCAGATCTGTTGTAAACCAGTTACCAAACCAACTTATAAACACGACATAAAATAATATACCCTAGGGGGGAAATCACCATAGTAAATTTGGTTATGTTATCCTGAACCAGTAATAGAAACTGAAAGAGCTCATCCAAGATGATCCAAAGATAAATTTCTGAGGAAAAACCTCATATGATCTTTCAGAGCATATTGTGCAGCTCCATATTTTACTACTTTAAAATGAGACACAGTTCATTTTTGTTTAAGCCTATCAGTTTAAAATCTATTTTAATTATTATCATGAGCATGATCACGATTTTTGAACCAATTTGAAGTTTAATATATAGAAGCCATTGTATACAGACTGAGTTATATTTGAAATGAATTCACTGAAATAAACAAACAAATCCAGCTACTATTATGACAAATTTGAACTAGTCTTCAAGGCACAACTTCATGATGCATTCCAGGAACTTTAAGCAGATTTCTATCTTTAAAGTTATATACAAGTAGCTGGAAAATTGGAGCTGATTTTTCTTTGCCTGCTTCCCAGCAATCTTTGTGGCTAACTTAATTTGTGTGCTTTCAGATATTGTGGACAATGATATCTTACATTGAAGTAAGATAATGACCTAACAGCTTTTATATTTATCTTAATCTTCTTCTAAATCAATCAATCAATCTTTATTGATTAGTCCTTGGGCCATATCTAAATACTAAATTCCAGAGACAAAAACTACAGTTTAAAATGAGATTGAAATAAACCACAATTTAAAATGTAAATGGCATAAAATACAATTTAAAATATAATCAGAATAGAATGCAATAATTTAAGATACAAATTAAATATGTTTAAAATTATATTACAATGTCACCCCTACGTCTACCCCGTCAAGTGGTCTTTCCTACAATCTACCACGTTCTGCTGCACCAACTTTGTCCTTATTTCCATCACCTTTACAGTAAATTTGGAATTCATTTCACCAACTGCAAATTAGTACCTAACAACAATGTTGCAAAGCGCTCTTTAGATTTAAAATGCTAGTATAAAAGATCCTACACAACTGGTGTTCCCTCAAATCTGAGTACAAGGGGCAATCAATGAACTCCCTGCGGAGATCCGGACCCTCACCTCTCTCCAGGCCTTCCGGAAAGCCGTCAAAACCTGGCTGTGCCGGCAGGCCTGGGGTTGATGAGTTCCCCTCCCCTCTCGACTGGTATGGCTGTGTGATTTTCATGTATTTTAATTATGTGAACTGTTGTTTATGTTCCCTTTCCCCTCTGAGTTGTTCGCCGCCCTGAGTCCCTCCTGGAGAAGGGCGGCATACAAATAAACCAAATACAAATACAAATACAAATACAAAAATTACGTGGGACATTGTTTGGACTTCCCCTGTTCCACATAAACAGACTCTTTCACTTGCAGGGATCCCCTTATACCTGCCCCAAAGCATGTTTGTTTGAAGTTGGTCCAATCTCAATTTGGAAAAAAATCTTATGATGGGAGATAAAGGCGAAGTTAAATATTTTTCTATTTTAAAAATTTGTTTGTTTAGTGATAACCAGGGGCAAACTTTTGCTGCTATCACTTGCACAATGTCTGATTGTGCACTTATGTCCATAAATCTCTGTGCAATCCAAGATCTGATCTGCCTAAGATTGTGCTGCTGTCAGTTTAAAGGAATACCAAAGCTTGATACCTGCTTCAAAATTCTTGATAACCAATTATTTTTATTACTTGAGCTAATCTGCTCCATTAGCTCTACCTTTACTAACCTCCCTTCCTCCATCTCAATTATTCTTAGCCAGTAATAAATGGTTTTCAACATGGCCCTTGTGCCAATCGCATGTGCTCCCAATTCTGCCCTCACTACGCATGCTGAGGTTCCAGGGGAATCTTCTTCTATCAGCCAATAAAAATGATTCAAATAAAAGATTACTCTTGCAAAGCTAAACAGTATCTAGATGTATTCAGGTGGTATCCAGACATCTCCAGACAACATTTAATGAAACTACTATCATGTTTGAACAACTAACTTAAATCCTGGTCCCATCTTCTCCAACAACCACAGAAATTCAAATGTCACCATCTATCTGCTCCTTGCAATGGTTCTGCCTGACTATTCCCACTGATTCATACCACATTGGTTCATCAAACAATAGAAAGCTGTGTACATTATATTGAGTAAGGTAGAGTTATTTTTCCTGGCTCACTGTAAGCAAATTTTACTACCTACTCATTCCTATTTCCTGCTGAACATCTTACTAGTCATCTGAGTAGTGTAGCATTACAAATGCCAAGGGTTACTACAGTAGACAGCAGCCAGTATTAGGAACAAGGGACAGTTGTAGAAAAGGTGAATTCTGAAAGTGTAGGTCTAAAACCCATATACGTGTTTTGAAATACAACTTATTCTGGAATTTGTTGAAGGATCTACTATCAAAGAACACAACAATTTCCTTAATACATGCAGCAATACATGGTGAGGATCTCCAGAAATGCTGAGGCGTATGAAGAATTATACATTCATTTGTACCCTTTTCATGATTTCTGATGAAGGAGACAGTTGAGTAGTTTTTTTAAAA